>NC_057777.1:9193968-9387911 GCF_014825855.1 Bombus pyrosoma | reverse complement strand
AATAGTTACGCCGATGCGTATATATAATTGAAATAAATGAGTGATTGAAGGTAGGAACTCGGTAGAACTGTTGATGCCTGCTCGGAGGTGGACTGGGAATGATCTTGAGAGCTTGAGAGACTGAACTCGACTGCTGAGCTGCCCTTAAGGTGTCTCGGAGGAAAGCTTGCTGTGGGTCCTTCCTTTGACCGAAGAACAGCCTTTTATGATGTACATGTGTTGGGTTTTTCCCGTCTGATGACTGTCCGCTTTCTCCGTGATGTTTAAGAGCGCCTAATAAACATCAAGGATCTTTCCAAGACCCCGCCATAAACTGCAAATATTTCTAGAATTAGGGAATTCTCCAGACGTGCAATTAGACTGGCAAGCATTTATGGGGACAATGCAGCTAAAGGCTAATGTCTTTATGGTGGGTCATTGCGTCTATTGAGAATCGGGATGGCTGTAGATTGACCGTTGGCTGCCAGGTAGTGAGGGACGTCGCGCAGATGTCCTACGCGACGTAACACACCCTTATTTTCAAATGAAACGTTCTTTTTATCGGATTCTACTCTCCATTTTCATAGTATCAAATGTTTTCTATCATATGAGAGCACTAGCAAATGGTATAAAATACTTGGACCTAATTAATTACTATGCACACGTTATAATAAATGTAATGGCGCACCAATACTTTTTATTGCTATCGTACATATGTATATTTCTAAAATTTCTATTTCTAAACGATTGTGGAAATGTATACAAAAATCACAAGATATTTAGTACAAGCATATATTTTGCAGAGATCGCAAAAGTATTTAAGAAGGCAATCATCCCTAACATCCTTCAGTCTGATTATCCTCAATACTTATCATGTGGTTAAAGTGACTATTCATGCTGTATACTAATTTCTTGCTAAATATAAGTTTGCAGTATATATATATATATCTTGCAACTTCTCTATTTTCAGATTGGTTTCAGATATCACCAATATGATCATCGATCAGTCGCGTCTCGTTATAATGCCAATGAAATTTCAAACTGTTTTATATAACATGCACAATATATACGTAAAAGTTTTCTATAGTAATTATGCGAATACTTTTGCGAGCCACCGTAGTTTGATCAGGATACCTTTCATACTATTGTAGAATAGTACGTCGAGTTACAGTTGGACAGTTCGACAAACGAGGAAAAAGGATACGCGCTTAAAGATCTATACGGCGTGGCGTGGCGTGGCGTAGCGTGGCAGGTGCAGTGCGAGCTCTAGGTAAACTTTGCCACTCGATAAATAACAATTTGCGCGAAAGTGACGCGGAAGGATTTACGTAACGCGGCTTTGCGGCCGCGGAAGACACGTTTCGCGCTTGGATTTTCAAATTTTCGACGTCCATGTTGAAAACGTCGAATGAAATATCGACCGTTGAATCAGTGGCCCCTCGATTACAGGAATTAACGCAAAATGTACTAACAAACGGCATCGGCTAAAAATAATTGATGACGTCGCTTTTACCCTTGGACGATACGTTTTGAAATTCCCGCCATTAATCCTCGTTTTATTGTTATTCACTGTACGTTAGCGAAGAACGTGTTGTAAGTTTTGATTATTCGTGAGGTTTGTATCGTGATTGGTTATAAAAAATGTTTAATGAAAGTGATGTAAAAAAATGATAAAAAATTGAAATGCAGAAATCGATTCATGGTTGATTAGTGTGATTGTTCAGGTGAGTTACATTATTATTATTATACGAAAATATTATTACATGGAAATCTTAAAAGCGAAAAAATGAGTTGTACGAAATATAAAATCGTTGTAAGTTACAGATGTTAATGTAAATTCATTCCTAATAACATGAATTTATGTAAACATCTGCAGTCCAATTATTACATTGTAAGGTAAAATTAAAGTAGAATTAGGGTAAATTAGAGTACGAAAAGGAAGAGATACTAAGAAAATTTGAAAAGAAAATGTAAATATGATATGAAAATTTAGGCAGGATGTATAATGTGTATAGTACAAACATAAATGAAAAGAAATTCAAATGAATATAAAGGAAAGAAAGCTTTCCCCTAAAAGAGAAAAGTGGAGAATAAATCATGCAATAAAGATACATGTATAATACGTATAATAGATACGTGTAATAAAGATAAGTATGGTATTGAAACATTCACTTATTATATTGAGTTTATTTTTCACATATTTCCATTTTTTCTACATATAAATTACTAATTTGTCTGTGCTACGAAGAAAGTTGAATTAAAACAATATAAAGAGAAAAGTACTAAAGTTAAAAGTTAATTCCGAGGGATTTTCTTGATCTTCTTTGTTCAATTTTTAGAGATATTTTTATACAGATTAACATTGGATCATCTTCTTTTGCTGTTTTAAAATTTGTTTCAAAATGAATACAATATTTTCTGTATGATAAAATAGACGTTGATATATAGGTATATAAATTCAGCTACTTATTGTGCAAGAATACAGAGCAGAGCAGAGCAGAGCAGAGCAGAGCAAAGCAGAGCAGAACAGAGCAAAGCAGAGCAGAGCAGATCAGAGCAGAGCAGAGAGAGAGAGAGAGATATGTTACAGCTTCGCTGATATTTGCAAAGGTACAATAAATGTTTTCCCTTGAAAAGTATCTTGCATAAGTATTCGCGAAATAAGCGAAACTTTATTAACTCTTTTGTAATGTTGCTCTTTTCAGAGCGACCCGTGTTTTACATTTACAAAATTCCACTCCAATCTGCAATAATAAATTAACGTATACCTCATGGTATCGACGTCAAACACTCCTAACATAAATATGAAAATGTTCGTAAATCCATATCGAATGCGTAGCGTGAAACTAAACATTTTAATTATGGATGATTTATATTAATATGTATATTAGTAATTTCGCTCGTGTAATTAGTATTCTGCAATTTAACCAAATTTAACTAAGAATTTTTATCAAAATTGCATTCTTGTGTTAAAAATATATAACAGCGGTGGTGTGGCATTCTAATGTTGATACCAAGAATTTCCCGCTTTTCTCTAACTTCGCTTCTGGATCGCCCGATTTAACTGCACCGGACTTTTTCTTATGGGGTTTTCTTAAAAATAAAATATACCTCAATTGAGCCAAAAGGTGATATTCGAGAAGCGATAGCGAACATACCTTCCGAAACGTGTGTGAAAGTGTAATGAAAAATGCAATTGAGAGTGGTCGACTTTGTACAGCGTCTGGTGTTGAACATATTTTCTCACATTATCTTCCATACGTAACTTCCAGATATCAATAAAGTCAAACTTGTATTAATCATCCATACAATTACAGTAAATATAAAAATTAAAGAATCACTGAATTTTCACAAAAGACCATCGATATTTGAAATATTATAAACCCCTGCAATGATAAATAATCCCACATCATTCATTCAAGTATGGTTTTGGAAACAAAAACCTCTGGTTACGTCTGTCGAAATAAATCCATCCTCCTCGAAGCTGCTTTTACAATACACTAAAAACCTACTATGTACATTGAAAAACAAATTTCCTCGAACCGACGTTCAATTTTTCCCTTTCCGATTTCGCCAACCAATCTCCTCTAATCATCATCCAACATTCTGCAGACGCCTCACCCTCATCCTTTTTCCCTCGACCTCGAAACAACGAAACAGTTCGCTCGATGGGGGAAAAATAATTCGCACGAAGGTAACGCAGATTGATCTGTCCCGCGTGGTCCATTAGCCGTGGCTATGATGCTCTTCCGAATTAGACAAGGTCATCTCTATGTTCTGTGGTGAGGGATGGCCTATGCAGGATAGTCACGGATCATAGGGATCATCTTGAACGTGGAACAGGAGATAGGTGATTGAGCTTGGAGACGATTCCATCCGTTTGGAGGTCGATGGACCAAGTCGATGTGTAAAATGATAGTGACTTCGAGTCACCCTCTTTTGAACGTCGTTACATCTTCGTCTGTTCTGACCGCGATAACTATCGACCGAGGGTGAAAAGCCGGTGGTTCGAGGAGAAATCGTTTTGTTAAAATCATTCTCGTTGCTCGATGAACAGAGAAAATTGTGGGTTGAGAAGATTGCGATGTTTTTGGAATCGTTCCTGACGTTATCGCTGTTGGATGGTTCTTTAACATATTTTCATGTGTTTAGTATACATATCGTTTCGTAGCTTGAGTTGCTCTATTCATAGTTATTTCTTTAAGTGGTTATTAAAGTAAAATTTATCTGTGTTTATAATTAGAATATCTATGGAACAGAGACTGTATCTGGGAAATCACGAAAATGTTATTTATTTAGCAATTTATAAATGATTGAAATCTTAGATTTTAAAGATCTCCGCGTTCTACAATTTGAATTTTCACATTTAATCTCGTTTCTAAGTTTCGAAATATGCTGCATTTCCTGCGAATGCTAACATCTCGCTAGTAAGATTTAAAACTTGTATTTGAGAATCGTTTTATTTAAATTCTGGGTTACATTATAATGGAAAAATAACTTGGCTCTTAAAGAACCGGAAAAGTGCGAGTAATTGTGAAATAACGTATTTAGGGAAGGAAAAGTTCAAGATAAGTTGACAAAGTTTTGAAATTGTTACGTCACAAAGTATACTTCCGATTTGATAAAGGGTATAGAATTAATTGTTCCACTTTAAACACGCGAAACAACGGGAAATTCATTAACCGTCCGCTACAGTTCTATTTACATTTCTAGGTATTTCTTTCGCCTCATTTGCTGACTTGGTAAATTTGAACTGTGAGCTTTCACACTGAACGATCAACAAACAACTTTCTACGCTGTAATGCAATTTACAAACTAACTAAAGTATAAGAATGAGAATTTTTTCTTCGTTTAATACTCTGGTAAACAGTATCCAATGTAATCATAATGTAAATAATTATATAAACATGAATTACTGATTTATTAATTTTGTGCTTATGTTACTACGATATTGCATAATCTATATTCATGCATCTACAATTTTTATATTTGTATTGCTTCTATTAGTATAAATTAATCTAATCTACGTGTATACAATACTAAAAACAACCTCTCAGCTTTGAAAGTTTTTATTAGTATGTACATACCTTCCTTTTCATTAAAATCCATTTCTACCATTGCCTGACCAGAGCTATATTTATACTACTTACGCTCAACTTCAGAGTGTGTTTCTATCATACATAAATTCTAGCCTGTTATACATAAATCTTTGAATCCACGATCTTTCTATTCAAAACACTCTCAAATAGCGATGAACAAATAAAATTTCATTTTTGTTTTGGAAAAGAATTTCGTATAAAAAATAAAAAAGTGTTGTGAATAATAGTGTTAACGTGGTTTCAACAGAATTGTGTATACATGTACTGCGGGTTTAAAACATGAATATAGGCTGCCAGTGTAGTTGCAATTGTTTTTTCAAGTTACGTCGAAAAAGTTAAACTACACGGTATTTAAAAAAAGATAACTTTTACTATAGTCAAACACCACTACATCACTGTGCAATTTCATTTTAATTCATACACTGTTAAATCTTATTCTCTTTCATTGTGAAAATCAACAATTAGCGCAAGAATTCTAAAAGAATTCGAAGAAAGATTAATAAATTTTTGTTTTACAAAAAATTTTTAAATTACCAAATTTTAGTACCACCAAGAAAGATATACGTGGTATTTAAGAATTTAAGACTACAAACTTAATTAGGCTACTGTTATATGATCCTAAGCATACTTAAACTATGTTTACGGTAGACGCATTCTGAAGAATAAAATATCTAAAATCTGAACTACGTACTTATAAGAATATTACTCATAAGAATCTATTCGACTGGTTTGATGTATTCGTCAGGACACATATTCACTATAACCATAATCTTACTCAGAATTAAAACGATTGTACACGTTAATATTAAAAATAAAATTTTTTATGATAAATCTACTATAACACGCGTGATATGATTAGAAGTCCTTGCTATAGTAGATCGTACAACAAAACTAAGAGTGCGAAATTCCTTTTTACACCCAATACAAGAAAGATCGATAGTAATACAAAAACTTAAATTCCGTCAGCTTCGAAACCGTTTTATGTCCATTTTCGCGTTTCCCAATGGCATTGTATCGAGTTCAATTGCAGGCTGGGGTCATCAATGATCGTTTTATGACCCTAATTACCATTTACACCGAGATCCATTAATTAATTATTAATTTCAGCTGGTATTGTCCTTTCGAAGGGAGGCGGCGATTTACTTTCGTATCCTGTCTCGTTATAACGTGATATTACGAATACAGTTTATTATGTGTCCCTCGCTTTACCATGCGAACCAACCGTTGCCATCGAGATAATTTAAAGAACAATATGATAATAAGCGAGCAACCATGGTTACAGGTATCAACTCGTAAAACATTCATGTGCTTAATATCCACTTGCTGCGCTCATTATTCGTTACTTCGGAGATCTACATCGTGTATTATGTCTTTGGAGACTTCCGACGCGATAAGTTTGTATATTCTGCATAATGAGATAAGTATAAAGTATTTTCGACCTCGTTTTAATGGCAAGAATCGTGTTGATAATACTCATAGTTACATTTTCTTGTATAAGTCAGGTTCGAAGATGTTTCAGGTTGTATATGTATATTAAAATTTATAGAAAGAGTCTTCTGTGTTACAAGTTCAATTATGTGAAATAATTAATGGCGCTCTTCGTGGGTATGACCAAATAAGTTTTCGGATACTATGATATTTTGAGAGACTCTCGTGCGACGGAATTCAGAGTATGAATACTTGATGAGAGGAACGAGGGTAGAATAGTGAAGAGTCTTCATTTTATATTTAGTTGTACTTAGGGCGTGCGATGAATAGCGTGTGAATTTTCATAAGATGTATTTGTTGTTTAAATATCATTTTTTTAATATTATCTCTGTTAAGTAATTTTAAGCTTGAAACATATGTTGAAATGTACGACACACATCACACGTTTGATACTGTTTAATGAAAATTGTTTTGTTTTCGTCAACTTTGCAAATGTACATACTCAAGTATATAAAATTTGCTGTATTAAAATCCAACACACCGTCTCTTGCGTTAAGGAATTCTTCAAACATATGTCTTTCGGAAAATGTAAAGAGAAAGATCAATTTTGTGGAACAAAGCAACACCGATGGGATTTACTATCGAGGAGACCAATAAGTTCTATTTGCACAACGACTTTATTAAATTTCCCATTTCTTGTTTTCGCGCGATACTCGTACCTTTTCACATTTTTTTTTTTTTTACAGAATCGTATCGATTTGTTGTTTTTCTCCTCTTTTTTTATTCCTTTACTCTAGAGCACGACACGATACACTGTACACTATCGCTCATAAGTACCTGAATACTGTGATCAATTTGTAATAGCAATATCTGAATTTTATCAACGTGCATAAGTTAATAATGAATAAGTAGTTAGAAGCCACGCTAACTACTTTTTGGGAATTATTAGATATAAGTTTTACTGTTTAGTACTCTATATGCATATTACACTACTACAATATGTATATATATACAATATATTGTAGTATATATGTGTGTGTGTGTGTGTGTGTGTGTGTGTGTGTGTGTGTATGTATTGTACTAACACACTTCATTCATAAATATTCTATTCTATCACAGACGCCAATTTTATTACTACATATCAATTTAAAAAAACTGCTTAATTCGATTATAATATTCTGTTACACGTAGCTGGGATGGTTATAAGGAATAACATCATTGCAGTTTGATTTAATCGTAATTAAAGTACATCTTGTTAAAAGTAAGCAAATATTCAGATACTTTTGAGGGGTAGTGTATATCGAATCGATGGTGGAACGCGCGAGAGCATACAAGAGTCCTGGCAGCAGCGAACGGGAAACGACTTAATTTATAATCGTTGATTTTAAATTCAATACGGGCTATCCCCACGCAAGGAACAATTCTCCACGGTGATGAATATTAATCGATGTTTAATCGATATTCCAGGAAAGGTTGCCTACTACGGAAAGCCGGCTTATTCTATTCACCTTCGTCTTCGCGTGCTCGTGGAATATTGTTTTCTATTTTCCATGTTTCACACCTTGGTGCAAGGTGTTTTGCATGTGGATAATGAATAAAGAAGAGAGATAAGGGAATAAAATATACAGTGTGAGAATTCTTTTGTTGGGCTGACGAGTGTTGCTGCAGCACGTTGGATGATGTATTTTTTGGTAAGTTTTATCTGTTTTCATTTTTACCTCCTTATCTTTTATAGTTTAAAGGTATATTCATATACTTATATTATACATATTTTTATTGTATTTTGGTGTTGAAGTTGTCACCACTTCTAAAAAAACTCTGCATTTGGTCTTTTTAGCTTTCTCAAGCATTGAAGCCATCGACAGCGTATAGACAAAAGACTGGGACGAAGGCAAACCACAAATAGTAGACAGGCGACGTTGGCTTCGGGGTTTTCAGTTATAGGGTAACGCTGCTAGGATGCGGATCTGGACCAGCTCAAATTATTTTTCCTACTTGTACTTTCACTTTTGTATTTAAAATATATTTTTCTACCTTACAATTTATCCACGCGTTTCTCTCTCTTTATACATCTAATAACCTCAACATTTGGAAAACATTCTGTTCGTTTTATCGTGAGGGATTATCGTTTCTACTGTATCGAGAAAAGACTCTTACGATATGATTGTAAATAAATCTCGACTTTTTCTTTTGATATTACCGAGCTTTTACGATTCGCTTGTGAAGAAACATTGAGCTTATTAGGAAACAATATTGATTGCATCTTTTAACTTGATATAAAATTTGAAAATAATTGTTACAAAGAATTATTTGAATTTAATATAAAATGTAGAAAATATGAACATGTTGGTGTATACTATATGTAAGTTTAAAGTTACTGAATTTGAGAAAGGAAAAACATGATGTATAACTTGTCCTTTTAGTTGTCGTTTGAAAAAGAAATTAACAATCTTAACTTTAACTATTTATAAATTTATTTTACAAAATCAATCTGAATTTACGAACTTATCTGTACCGAAAATCATGAATACCATTCAAAGCTCAAGTATTCAGATGAAAGATCCGCGGAATATTATAATACTAAGAATGTGCTTGAAGATTACTAAGATTTACCAAATCTTCTCAAGACTTACGTTCACGAAAGTCTATTCTCATTCAATAATCAACTTCCTTCCTAATCGCTTTAATTCCTTCTATATTCTTTGCAATACGAAGTACGCGTGATTTAAAATCTCCAGAAACACTAAAAAATTTAGATATATAAGATATGCAAAATATTTGAAGGAAAAGTTTCGTTATAATTAGGTTATGGATGTTTATGTACCTATATAAATTCCTATTTCTATGAGAAAAATAAAAAAAATGGAATTTTATCCCACTAAATAGAGATTTGTTTCACTCTCTAAATATTATAACTGAACTTCGGATGTTTATGCACTTGTGATACAAATCTGTATCTAAGGTCCATTTCTTCAGTAATTCAGAAATATAAATTCATATAAATACCCGCAGTGCACGTATAAGCAAATAAAATTATATTTATAGACTTAACGACATCCAAAAAATTTCAGAAACGAGCTCATTAATCGCATGAATCCATGAACAGCGACGTATTCTACGATTTAACCCAGTTACTCGCCGCTTGAAGCTGGCCAAGATTCCCTCCCCTAAGAGTCTTCCACATCTATCCCTCTAGCTCATTTATTTTTCTTTTTTTTTCGAAATTCCACGAAGGGAAAGATGGTTAATGCCGTTTCTTTCAAAAGACTGCAGCGTGAGGGAATTTTTCAATTAGCTTCGTTCAGTGGCCGTTAGATAACTGCATGACAAAATGGTGCGAGTACCTACCAGCACGATATTCCAGGCAAACTTTCAGTTGAGTCTGCGTAATTAAAATCACGATCTCATTGAGTTTTCACTGTTTAACCATATCTCTCGTCAAAAAGTTAAAAATTAAAATATTATACGCGAGAGAAAATTCTTAGCTTTAAAAAACCATGTATAAAATGATCTACTTTTATACATATATTATATGAAACAAGAAATGACTATCGTAATTATATCGATTTTGAATGGGAGCTGAAAATATATATGGAAATTATAAGATATTACAGATCGCCAAAGTATTCGAACACCTAATTTTTCGCTATATTAAAAAGCCAAAATATTTAGCGAGACCATCTTTTGCACTAATTGTATGCTCAAGACTGTTCGCGTGTACTAATTTTTCATTAAATACAAGGATATGTTTGCAATAGATATCTTGTAACTTCGCTATACACTTTCGGACACTGTTTCACATTTAACTGTTATAATCACGATAGTCGTGTCTCGTTATGGCGCTAACGAAATTCCAAAAAATTGCATGGTAAGTGTCCGGATGCTTTCGTGAGCTACTGTATAAATATACATCTGAGAGAGAAACGAGAAATCTTGGAATAATCGAAATATTTCGATATTTGCCACAGAACGAATAACCTTATCCCATTAAAAATTCCATCTATACAATGGCAGTTTTCCGATTCGCGTTATGGATAATCGACGATTTGACTCTACTAATCAAATAAAGGGGTGAAATCGGGGTATCTGATGCATGTTCTATAACAGATTATCATCTTGGTGCTCCTACGTGACTTGATTAATCGTCCGATCTGTATATTTAATTCCTTGGCGTGCAATCGATAGTGACTCGCGTCGCCGACACCGGAACAATTATCCGTGAAGCAATACTCGAACGTACGTGCTATGAATTTCCGGAGTTGACGGCCGATTTGAATAGGACAGTCCGATCTGTCCCAAGGAGATCGTTGGTCGTCGTAGTTCCAGTGGAACGTGAGACAGATTAAATGAGCTCCGTGATCTCGAAATTGAAAATGAGCTTCTGGAGTTCTTCTGTATGTTCAAATTCCTTGGTTGCTTCGAGTTCTTTTTCTTTCCAATGAGTAACGAGCTAATGTCAAATAAGGGTCTTGATATGATTTTCAGATTTTACGAATTTGGGTTGAGAATATTGGGTTGGCTCAATAGTAACGTCAGATTTCTGCAGTAGATAGTGTTCTTTTGCTTTTCAATAGTAAGAATACAGTAAGTTACATATCTCAGTAATAACGATATAATCGGCAAGTGAGGGATTTTATGTGAAAAGGCAAGCATCGATACGATTCAAATAAAATTGTCAGTTTCGAAATGTTCGACGAATTGCTTCGAAGTGTCACGAATGTCACGAATTTTCAGAATACTTAAAGAGCTTCAAATATGTCCAAACGAAACTGTTGATGTAGCTAAAAAAATTAGCGAAGTGCTCAGATCGTGTCAAAGTATTGAAAGCCCTCGACACTTGCACGGTATTAAATATCTCCGAAACTTCCAAAGCGTTAAAAATCCCCAAAAGTTTCAAGATACTTAAATATTCAAAACACTCGAAACGTAGCGCGTCGCAAAGGAGACTCTCAATCTCTACCGAAAACCATCTTCAACCAACTCAAGTAAGCATCAAATACTCTCTTACAAAAATCTCAAGCGAGTATTTATTATTTCGGTTGGACTTTATGCGAGTTGTTTGCTTGATGATCTCATATTCTAAAGTTTTCTAATACGATTACATACCTCGAATTTTTCGTGTTAATCGATACAAATATATTATAATGCTTTATAGGATAAAACCACCGAACAAACATCTCCCATGTAATCCAACGTAAGCCACTATTCACGAGACCTCTCATCGCTTCACAAGCAATTGTTATTATCCACCATAACCAGGTAGTATCACGCAAACATCTGATGAAACTTGGCCGTTGCGGAGTGCAGAGTCGATTTTCAACTTATTTCCCGCATTAATTGGTTTATGGATCAGCCGGGTGGAGCGTGTAGCACGTGCCTGAGCAGCGAGTTGGTAGGGGATGGTTCGTGATCGACGAAGGCAATGAACGAACAGCGGGGTGAGGCGAAACAGAAAGAAAGCGCGTTCAAGCAAAACAAGAAACACGCGGGCGACAAGAGAGAACGGTGAAGGAGCGCGTGCACTGGAATGGGGCAAAAGGGCGAGGTAAGGAACGAGCAGAGAGAGCGATAGAGCGCGCGCGACCGAGAGGGCACGACGATCTAGAGTGGAGGAGCATGCGCGGGTGGGAGTGGCACCTTATTCGTCGTGCAGCTCCCGCCAAGGCTTTCTGTCAACTACGAACTCTCGGACGGAAAAGATACCCTGTCAACATATCGCGACGTATACGATCGACGTGAAAATTTCTCTATAATCCAGCAGTTTTATAGTGAAACGTTTCGTTGACAACGTGACACTCGGACAAAATTCGATACCGTGTGCGATTGTGAACGTCGGTTTATGCTTCGTTTTGTATTCCGTGCGTGTAAACGTTGGGTAACATCCTTCAGTGAGATTCTGTTTACATTCCAAGTCGTGCCCAAGTATCGACACAACTTGTTCAGAAGTGTATATAACGGATAGTGATAGAGGAATATAATTTAATTACGAAATATCTACATCTTACGAGGATTATATGGGTTCATGGAGGACAAGTGATCGGATGCAGCAAATGTGATTAGAGTGATACAGTGATACTGTTCGATCGTATTGATCGATAGGAAGAGAGATGGTGACAATTAACCATATCGCGAGACAGTGTCACGTGGTGTGCGGCTAAGTGGCACGTGGCTGTGTCTCGTTTGAATGCGTTTTAGGGTGACGCAGGAAGCGTCTCTTAGTTTTCTGCAGCAGGTTACCAGAAGTCAACGCGGAAGCCGACTACTGCAGTACCGTAAACACATTGTACAATAGAGTTGTACGTAAATCATTAGACGAAACAATCTCTTTGAAATTGTATTTAATTCCATTGGAACACCTAAATGTTGTTTAATTGGATGATTAACGAACCGAGAGGAATATAGTCGAATGGTATCGTCGGTGAAAAACATGTGTCTTTCAGGAAAATAGTGGATAATTAATCCTGTTACTAATTAGTCGCTGACCAAAGTGGTAAATACGGGTGGCTGACGAACTGGTTGGTTCGGCGGATTTGCTGATTAAACTCGCCATCGGATGACCTGGTAGTGTTCGGATGAAAGGGCGGGCTAATGAGACCGGGGAGACGCCTCGAAAGCTTCTCGTAAGAACGTGGTAGATACCGGAAGGACGGACAGAAAGTATCGGCAAGATTGGCAATTTCCATCGAGAGTGGATAGAAAAAAGATGTGGGTCACTTGAAGTATATGAGCAAGTGCAACCGGTTTCTCTTAGCTATTATCGAGCAACTAAGCGATCCGTGAGCTTCAGTAGTGCGTATGGTCAAGAGTCTGGGATAATAGTGTGGTGAGAATTTTGAAAAAATTAAATGTTTTATCGTAAGGTTATAAAAAGTGATCAAAGGTGATTTAAACATAGTGTCCATAAAATAAATTGTTAAGAATATTTCAAGAATGAATTTTTAATATAAGGATTAAATGTATGTAAATTTCTCGAAGTCGATCTATCGCCTCGATTTATGGTGATCGAACTGATCTAGGTATCTATAAATTCTAATAGATTGGATTATTGGAAACGTTTGAAGCTTGTGACCCAACGTTACACGAAGAAAATATATGTACATCCGTTAAAGAGAAGCTATTTCCTCGATTTACGTTCCAGCGTGGAAATATAATTATAAAAGATGATCGACGTGATTTGTGTGTCTATAAATCGGATTATCGGAACTGGATAAATTGGATTCTTGTTGAAACATAAATCTCCTAAAAACCATCTATTTCCTCGACATACGTTCCGCTATAAAAACACAATTATAAAAAGTGACAAAAGCGATTTAGGTATCGATAAATTTTATTAGATTGGATTCCTCCATCTAATCGAGTCTGTGATCCAAAGATACACGAAAAAGATACGAATTGTCTTATGAAGGTCTTATTTCCTCAATCTACATTATCCAGTTATAATTATAAAGTGTAATTAAAGTGATTCTATCTGTCTATAAATCCCTGCATTAAACTGGATTAAAACGAAAGAAGAAGAAAACCTAAATCTTCGAAGAGTGACTTATATTGCTAATTTTTAAGCAAAGGATCAATCCAAAAGAGAAAAATTCGGATAATAGCGATACTTCTGATCAAGCCCAAAAATCAAAGTTTCAATGATCTGGAATCAGGAATAAAGAGCGGAGGAAACGTTCGAGACGGTATTACATCTCGTCACCTCGATCCAAACGATCCGAATGTCCCCGCCCATCGAACGTTTCGACGTTCGGTGTCGACCACGAATTGCTGGAAGAATTCGAAGGAGCCTTTGAAATTCTAGGACGAGATCGGAAAAGAGCAAGAGGATAAAAGGGAGGAGAGGAAGTGTAATCTAGTAAGGTGGAAACTCGCCAAGTGGTAAAGAAGTGCGAGGTGTCCTGGATCGAGGCTATCCAGGTGTCCCAATCGGTTGGATTAACAGTCGCAGGGTGCAAATTACAAGACGCGAGTGGTTCCCTCGAGGGACGATCGGTCTGCGCGGAGACATTTCTCAGATGTCGAGCGAACGATGAAGCACTCGAGGCGAGCGAGTGGCTCGAGTGTCACTTCGATCGCGAGCGATTCGTGTTCCAGGTGCAAGAGGATGTGTCCGACGAAAATGCGGCTAGTGCTACTGCTGCTCTGCTCTCTGTTCGGGACAGGTGAGAAAACGTCTCCACTTCTTTCTAAGAATTCGCTTAACACTTATGGGCAGAAGTTTGCAGAATTAATCGGAGTCGGAACTGGGGCTATAGAGTTAATTCCTATTTTGGATGAAATTTCAGCTCGCCGCACATTTTTTCTTATTTTAGAAGTCATTAACAATTTAATATATTATTATTACTAGACTGTGGATTTTTATTCATTTGTGGAAAATTCGAAGGCACAAAAATACACAGAATGCACGTAACACGCAAAAATATAAAATGTGTGAAATATAATATTCCTTGCAGTATTTAGTACGTGAAAGAATTTACTACTTAGGTACCGCTGCTTAAATTATGTTTATAAACATACGAATCTGCGTAAATATTTGCAGTATAATTATTACTGTCTAATAATAGAGAAGGAGCGGAAGATTTATCACTTGCAGTGGATATAAATAGCATTACAATGGTATTATTATGAGACGACAGTATTGAAATAAAGAAAATTAGAATCACGATTGTAGAATTTTTGTTCTATTCAGTCTATGATGTAGATTTTTAAATCTACTATAATATCTATAATATTGACTAATAGTAATATGTGGATAATAGATTGTGGATCAATTAAATCAATTAGGTTATACAGGTATCGAAATGAAATTTTAATTTTGATATTGACACTAGAACTGAACAAAGCATGGACAAAATGATCAATTGAAGAGATTTTTGAAACAGATAATATTTTGTAAAATATTTGGATAAAAGCTTGTTTTTCTCGTTATATTGTGTATTTTCTTGTATATCTTTCATTTTAATTTCACAATAAATTTAATTTCAATTTAATTTGGTTTGGTACAAATTTCATACTTTAGTCATGAGCAGTTCTAGTGTTAATTGTAAATTGAAAGATCGATGGAACGCGCGTATATTTCATTGTTTTGCTTTAGATATTGTGTTAATGCAGGAAATAGCTAAAGCAGTACACCACTATTCACAAGTCGCAGAACATATACAATACTACGTTTACGATAGAGATAAATGAGAATGCTCTGGTTAGGAAATGAAGTACACACTTGTTAGCCGTGTGTTCGGATAATATTAGGAAACGTAAATTGTGTTTCTATTTTACCGATTATTTTTTCGTTTTACGAATTCGTGCAAACATTCGTAAATACGTGTACACATTATTAACTTGTTTGAATATTTAAAATTATAAAGATTACTATACTACAATGCAGTTTATTCAAAATGACTGTCTTCTTTTTTTCCTGTATATTTTTACATTCGGAATTTTTTTGAGTACTTACTTACGAGAATATTTGATACACGATATCCATCCATTATTTTCTCAAATGAAAGAAATTAAATCCAATTAAATCATAAATTAAAGATTGTTTCGAAATCAGCAAATTTTGAGAAAATGTTTGATGTGAGACTGGAATCTGGAAGCAGGTTCTTCATATTTTTCTGCGAACTAGGAAACTTTGCAGCGATTGGGTACAAAATGATGTAGTTTAAATTCTTCCCTGTTTCTTCCTTTCTGTTGAATACAAAAGGCTGATGGGCTGGTAGAAATTCAGACGACAAATTCATCGAGGGCCATAAATTTCCGTTTCTTCTTAACGCTTTAATCTCTGACGCCCGACAGGGAATTTAATCTTCGCCTAGGATAATTGAAACTTTTTCACGGGTTTTCGCCTGCTGTTTACCGGCTATCTGACCGGATAGCCGAACGGTTGGTAAATTGAATCGCGTTTTTCGTTCAGACTTTGGCTTTGAGACGCTTAATTGCTACGGCGCGATTCAACAAGCTCTGAGAAATATAGCCGGCTGCTATATTCACCCGCAACGAAACATCCTTGATCCCTTGGCGTTTCTCCTGTTGGAGAATTCGTTTATTTTAGGGTGACTGGCAACCGAGGCGTGGAAGTTATTAACGAATGTAGACACGAGAATGATTCACGGGACAAGATTCTTCCATTTGGCCAGCCATCTGTTGGATTCTATAGAACGTAGTTTTGAACGTAGTGTTGGGTCTGAAAATATGCGAAATGGATGATAGTTGAGCGCTCTTGGGTCTAGATGTTTGTGATTTTGAACAGAATTTTTGCGGCACAAGTGTTAAGTTGGGAAATATCGAACTGATCAGAACCCTTAGGATGAAGGTGTTAACTTTGTGAAATGTGAAAAATAGCTGACAGCTGAGTGTTCTTGGATTCAGATATTGGGATTTGTGTTGGTATTATATATATATAACAATTCGTAGGATAAATAATTTTAATTTTATTATTATAATTTCAATTTTCTCGAAAACATTACAATGAAGCGTGCAATGAAAAAATACATTTTTTATTTTCGATTTAATTTTGCACGTAGAATCGTTTCCTTGCTGTTTGTAATATGATTACTGAGACACCCTGTAAATGAGTAACACCCTGTTAATGGAAGAAAATCAATAGCATTCCATCAGTAATATAAATATTCAGAAAACTCAATTATAAAATGGAACACTGCGCCTACTAGAATAAAAATCAAAAGATTAATAGGGAACAATGAGAAGTACTTTAATTTAATCCGTGATTCCAAATCTTTATTTTATTTTGTGTCAATAATTCTATTATATCTTCGTTCGGAAAGTAGATGGACGAATTGAAACGAAATATTATATTAAAATGCTGACGAAAAAATAGATTTCTCATTGATATAGTGTATCATAACAGAAATTGACAGTTTTCAGTGTATTAACTACATGCTCATCAATTTCAACGTTTGTCGACATGTAACGTTAGAGTTTAATTAAATATACGTCAAAATGAAATTTCCATATCGGAATTGACACAATTTCTGTCATCTGGATGTTTACTGGGATAACATCGATCCTAAGAGCGTATTTCGAATTCTAGAATATTTTATAGTGAATTATGTATTGAGATGAATGACACTCTCTGTTTTTTTCACCATGTTTTATACACTCGGTGAATCTGACATTTTTTGTTCTATACGTAGGTGGTTACGAGAATACTTTAAATATTTTTATGAATTTCGAGTGTAAAATATACCTCTTGAAAATGACGTTTATCGATCATACCAATGGCTGCTACACAATGTCTAAACACTGACATTGTTTTGCATACGTATTGGATTCCATAAATAGCATCTTCTGAGAAGAGATGTTGAGAAGAGGCGATTATTATTATTAGTTCAATATACTTTCAAATATTTCTTGACGTTTGTAATATCTATTCTTTGATATTCTGCGTCGTTACATGGAGAGCAAATTATATTTACATTTGAAAAAATTTAAATCGACCCATTTCAAATTAAGTTGTCTTTATTAAATTTCAATTTCATACTTATGAAAATGCATGGTTCTGTTGTTAGGATCAATATTCAGATTAAATGATATACGCGAAACGTGAAATTCATAGCAATGTCCCAATTAATTAAAACGTCTCATTTAAAATATCTAATAAATTGAATTAAAAATATTATTGTTCCTTTCATTGTTTTATTATTTTGATAATGGCTTATACAGCTTATGCATTTATTGAAAATTGAAAATTATATAGAATGCACATATGAAAGATATATGAAATACCTAAAGTACAATACCAGTAATATTTGGTAATATTTTGTAAAACAATTTTCTATCGAGGTTCTATATTTTTAACTATGTTCTAAAAAACATGAGTTTTCACAAGAATTTAGATACAGCTTAAGAAGTAAAAAAAAAAAAAGAAAAAAAATGGAAAATTTAAACTATTTCGACGTATTAAAAAAATGTAAAGAAATTCTAAATAGAATATATTAATTAAGGAGCGCACTGCATTCGCCATCATTTTATTTAATTCGTTGTCATTTTCAAGATGCAAAAACTAAATAACATGCGTGAAACGCAAAATTCGCGCCAAATGCAGCGATTACAACGAACTTTTCTAATTCGAGCTATTTGACGCGAACGTTTTCAGACGCAATCGCCTTCTCTCAACTCGTACAAAAGAGCGAGTTGAAAATCGTGGGCGAGGCTTTAAAAGCATTCCGTAGACTAACCGCGGCACTTGTTAAATAATGAGTCCGGTAATCGTCGTTTATAACGTAACGTTTCAGCCGCGCGTTTCTGTAATTTTCATTCACGTCGGACGATAAATATGAACGGAAATATATCTACAAGTGAATCGCGAGATGTATCGACGAACGACTGGTGATAGCCAAAGAGCGTGGATTGGCAGAGCGACTGAAATCCCGTGTAATAAATATTTCAGCTAACCAAATATTTTAATATATTTCACTTACGCAATTCGTTGTTTGACGAAACGAGGTGTACCAGGTGCAATTTCGCTTTTTATCGGGGCGATATTTGTTCCACGCGTTGTAAAACTCAAACGCATGATATTTTGGTTGAAATCATAACTGGAAGTACATATAGAAATCCCAAGCGAATCGCGTTAAGTTTGACAGGTAATTAAATTTTGAAAAATATCTTCCTTTTCATTAAGATTTTATTCTTGCATCGATCTATTTGGCTCATTAGCAGCCACGTTAATTTACAGAAAGCTACAAATCAAATGAAGTATTCTAACATGTTTCGAGAACTTCGATAGATCTGATTTTGAATTTATAATCAGAATCACTTTGTACATTTGGTACAATCTTCCAGTAGACAATAGCAATAGTACGGTGGAATTTACGATAATGACATCCACTCCAATGATCTTAAATTTTCAGAGGGAAATTCTTTCTAATTTCTTTGTGCAAATAATACCTTCAAGTTCATCCTTGAATTTAAATTTAAATCTTTTTTTCAGCTGAATTTTGAGCTTCTATGATCAAATATTTTTAACCTCGTTTCAAAGAAAGAGCTTTCTGTTTAATCTTGAGTTTTCAAGCTCAAAGGTTTGTTCAAGCTCTCCACGAATATGTGAATAGTCTTCAGTTTGACTTGAAGCTTCCGAGTGTTCCTTTATTTCCTACTTAAATTTGTGCTTTAAATATTAAATATATTTGCTTAAGCTTAGACAAACGTGATTTTGAAATAATTATATTTGTTCCCTTTTATTTATTCGTAGTTTTTGCTATTTTTTAAATTAATTCAACTATGACTTTTACATATGTTTGTGTATTTTAGAACGCAACACGTTTCGTCATTTGTCACGATTCGTTGTTTACACTTAGTTACCTGTTATTTTTAACAGGAGTACCTGTTTGCTTTAGCCGTTGTTACATCTGAGTGTAACAAATTGCGCAAATTAGCATGATGTGCGTACCATGTTCTGAACTCTCTCATCATTTCCATTTATATTCATGAATTGCATCCTTAGAGCTGAATCTGTGTTCTTTCGTTCCTTGTTATAATATTTTTTACTTGCATTTTATGGACTTTGAAATAATTCGAGAACTACAAAATTTTGCAATCCAATTAAAGAAATTTAATTTCTATTGGTAATTTTGTCAAGTTTAAATATTTCCTACGTTCATTTTTTTCTAAAGATTGGTATATTTTCGTGAAATAATAATTTTATAGTGTTATCTTTCAGGACTTAAATTTCATAATATTTTTACACCATCCAAAAATATCGATATTTATGTGAAATAGCAACTTTAATATTTCCTTGTATGATTGTTTCGCAAATAACAGTAGAATACTTTCGTGAAATATGTACTAACTTCAATTAATTTCTTTTGACAATTAAGATTTTTCAGACATTATATCGTGCATATTTTTCTCTATTTATAAATGATACAAAAAATTACAAATATGTAATAACTTAACAATTCAGATCGAAGTTTAAATTAAGTGTAATTTCTTGCACTTATTCCATTATTCTATTCTATTCCATTATTCCATTGCGCTAAAGATCCCAGATTTTTTTCCATGTTAGCAAATATTAAAGTGAAATATGTTTCTACGCGCAAATCCTTTACAACTGTAAAGGAATAATGGCAAATGGGAAATCGACTCGTGGCATCGAAACACCGGAAACGTTGTTATACCGAGTCACGTAGTGAACAAAGGGTATGTTGCGAATAAATTCGTGAAACACGACGCGGAAAAAAAAGAGGAAGAAAAAAACAAAGGACGAAATGAAGCGAAAGTAGCGCGCACCGTTGAAATGGAGGAGGGAAATCAATTTATAGAGGAGTATTTAATGTGTCGTCACAAGCAACGTTGGATCATGAAGTTGGCGAACAAGGTTTCGAACTCGTTATTGAACTCATTACTGGCTTAATTAAGGAAGAATAGTCCAGGTTAATTTTGAGCATATTCCCGTTACGTAAAATTGGAAGGGAAAGTTGTACTCCACGTATCATTCGTACATTCCGTCTGATTAAAATCGTATTTCATTAATTTTTCACATCAATGTGAATATTTTCCAATTTGAAATGTGACTAAATTATGGAAAATCGTTTGTGAATAGTATAAAAAATGAAATTCTTTATTCTACGTTAGGGGAAAGTATTTCCTTCCTCTTTTAATGTAAACAACAAGTGTTTCCCCTCATCCGATAAGCTGTGTATATTAATTCCGTGTCTCTTGGACGGAAATTCAAATTTTATTCATGGACTACGTGATATATACAAACTTAGTTGTCAAAATATTCTCCTTTATTCAAGGAAGTCATCTGAAATTACATGAACATCGACAGTCTTCCAAAGCTGATGTAAAAGGATAAAATACTTAAATTTAATCATCAGAAATGAGTAAATTTAAAGGGATCGAATTAACTTATCCACTTAATATCGTATCTACTATCTAATATTATCCATTTCACTCTTGAGGGTGCAGCAGATCCATGCTAAATATGTTCACATTGAAAATTCCACGCTTCAATGCGAATGAGCACGCGAATTTCGTTGTCTCTGCGAATATTTCGTCCCTTTTGCCTCTACAAATCATTTATAGGTGCGTAACCTTTTCTATTGAGACAAAAATTGTAAAGAATTTTTGTTTCCATCGTTTGAAAGGAATTTCTCGAATGGGGGCAGAATTGGTCGTTTGCACGATTTCTCGCTATCGGTGAAATGGGAACTGCTTAGCTAGCGTTTCTACAGGAGAAGTTAAATGACGTTGAGTTGAAAGCGTGAAGATTTCCTCTTTGAAAATCTTGTTCGAATCTCATTGCGACATAATTTGAAACATATATACATGTACTGCCACTCATGAGTATTCATACATTTCTAATGACCTGTGATAATAGTAAGCACGTGAAATTTAGCAAAATCTATAAACTGTAAGAAGCAATATTTACTACCTTTTTATGGAATTAAAATATTTTATATGGGCATTTTAATATTTACGCTGTATATTACTACATACGCTTCCAATTTATCCGTAAGTTTTTATACTTCTGAATGGTAGTGTACATGTAAAATTCTAATTCCACAAAATTCTTTATCCGTAACAAATGGCTGACATTCCATGGAAACTATACATATAAAGTTTTGGAATGTGACTAGAAACGTGTATTTCAATCAATCTAAGATTTGAACATTAAATTAATATATACACTTGTCGTTACTTGAATTAAAGCAGATAGTTGTCCATTCGAAATTTAGAAAACGAATACTGACGAATCTGTCTCGCGAGTGCTTAGGAGTGCTCGTCATTAGTCACCTTGAATGCAAATCTGCTGAATGTAAATCAGGCAATATATCAAGTAGATAGGTGACCAGATTGATTTATTGGTCCTCTGTTATTGAGCTCCCTAAGGAGAGGAAGTAATAACGCCTTCTAGAGATATCATAGCTTCGACAACGTGTATCGATCATGACTTGTGTTTGAGGATCTTATGATCGCTATAGATGCTTTTGTCGTTCGTGATTCTTCCATGCTAGAAGATCTTTGACAATTAAACGTTGTATCGTAGACTGATTTTAATGATCATATTTGATAATAACATTTGATAATACAACAACGACCTGATCACGTGTATATCTATTTGATAAAACAATTTAAACAGCTCGATAATATTTATTGTTATAACATTAATTAGACCCTTGGTTCTGTTCACAAAACCTCAGCATTATCGTCTGAACTGATTTGTTGCCACCAGATGTATTAAAACAATTTTCCTTACACATGATTTTCAAATAAAATTAATCTTTCATTCCGAATGAGTCACAGTAGTAACTAACCAAACATGGCTAACTATCAGCCTTAAAGGAACAGAAGAAGGAAACGTAACTGGTTTTGAAAATTCTACTTTATTTACTCTACATATTATACGTATGATATATAACCACACAATACATAAATTTTCCCTATACGAATATGTGCTCTTCAAACAGAATTAATTGCCCATGCTCAACTAGTAACAAAAGTAAAAAATCAAACGTGATTAACAACCTTAAAAAAAACCTTAAAATAACGAAAGGAGGAAACGTAACTGACTTTGAGGATTCCAGGTGTTTTATTTACTTCATCCACCACACGTATGCTATATAATTCCTACCTATCAATTTTCTTTATGTAAGATCTTCAAACAGAACCAATCTCCCATCCTCCATGCAGCAACAAATAATAACCCAAACAGGTCGAAATATCCGCCTCAATACCGTGAAAAACGAACGACGCAGTCTTTGTAGACTCCATTCTATTTACCCTATCCATATATTATATGTATATACACATACGATGTATAATTCGAAAACGACGGCGTACGGAAACGATCTTGCTCCTGTGATCGGGAAATCGATGGCTCCTTAGGAGAGCAGTAGCGACTGGAATAAATCAGACTGCATCTGGTCGTAAACAGCCGCAACGAAAGGAAGGATGGAACCGCGAAACGTTTTCATCGGTAGTGTGCCAGAGAGTGGCGCAGCGAAGGGCGGAAAGGGGTGACGGCATGATAGAGGTTGTGCAGAAAGGGAAGAACCGGCTGAGAAGCGGAAAAGAAGCTGCCTGCACACATAGAATGCTTCGGTGTGCACGCGAAGAAGGCCGGAGATTATGCAAACGGCAGCCAATTCGATTGAAGTGCACCGCAAATAACTGCAGTTTTAACCCATTCGACTAAATGCGTTCATGGTCCGCATAAGGGTTGCCGCCCATTAGAATATCCAACGAGAGAATCAGCGTAGTCCCGAGGTCACGCGACTGAAGCGCAGCAGCTTGGTGTCGACTCTTTCATTAAGTTTACATTATCAGACCAACCCAATGATTTACGGATTACGAGCTTCTTTGAACATTGTCGCCAGTGAGCTTTAATTCGTGCCTGATCTCCAGGGTACTGGATCGAACCGTCAATGTTTGGTATGCTTTTAAGTCTGCTTTCTGGTTTTCGAGTCTTTAGTTTAAAGACTGATAGTGGGAATTGTTCCTAAATAAGTAATTGTGTGCGAGTGAGATGAATGTGGGTCACTGGAAATATTAAATATTAAGGATAGTAGAAGTATTTTAAGTATTTAATACGAGAGATCGAATATATGGAGACTTCAAGGGGCATCATTTCTGTTTTTAGCTTTAGAGATGATGTTACAAGTAGCTGATAAATAATGTCTGAGTAAGGTAAACGTAGATTATCGGAAATGTTAAGCATACCGGGTATTTGAAGTTTTCCACGTCAATTCTCTCATCTCGTGCTGAAACGTTCGGTTCTCACAAAAACTGTAACCAACTAATTTCATCTTATCTGAAACAGAAAGTCTCGATCATGAGTAATCGTGCTCGTAACGAGTACGAGATAATTTTTCATGTCCGGATGCACCGCAAGAAAAATTGCAGCGGATTCTCTCTGAAATCGATCAGAGTAAGCTGACCGATGGATTCACGACGGAACGCGATCAATCACTTCGTAGTGATCCGCCTGCGAGGTAAATGAGCTTCCCACTCTTTCCCATGATCAAGCAAGAAAATAAAGACCGAAGGACAAGCATGGAATCGTTCGACCTCTGACTAACGAACCTCCGATGAAATTGATTAAGATACGCTTGACTGTAGATTCGATCGGCAATTTTGTCAAGACTTATGTAACTACTTCCAATGCAACGCTGCACTTACTTTGGTCTTGGTATTGTAGTAAAATTCAAATAGTGTGAAATTATTACTAGACTGTGGATTTTTTATGCATTTATAGGAAATTTGAAGGTTCAACAACGCACAGAATATATGATTTGTAAAAATACATAGAATGTCCAAAATATAGTACTTTTTGTAATATTTAGTAGATAAAACAATAGATTGTTTTAACACAAGAAAGAAAACACAAGATGTAAGAGTATTTTGTTACTTATACAAAATATAATTAACCTAAGTATAATGAAAACACAATGAAAGAACAAGGTCGAGTTGACATCATTTTATTTGCAACTTTTCTCTATGAAATATATGTTTTTGCTTAATATTCTTTCATGCTATCTTCTTTTCTAACATTATTATTTTATAATTTTATAAAGTATGAAAAAATTAAAGTACCTACCCGTAGCATTACGGTAGGTACGTATACAAATTTCCTTTCTCACAAATTTTCTTTATATGGAATCCTATCTATTTAGCCCTCCTTCCGCCCCCTAGAAATACAACTAGAAAAAACATACAGAAAGTAGTGCTCTCTACTCGTCGTTAAAGCACGTTTCGTTTCAAACATATCGCTTTTCGTTTCTCTATGTTTTATTTCGAGATACTTTTTACTTATTCGTGAACGTTTAAAGCGGAAATGTAGAAAATACAGACCGTTTGTAGCGGTAATTCAGCGAAACAAAAGGCGTCCGAAAGATCGCGCGAAAGTGTTGAAGCGACATCGTTTCGTGCGTATTCATATCGAAATTACGTTTCCAGTCGTCTCGCGATCTGAATAGCATCGCCGCCAGTAGGGATATAAACAAATATCATTCGGGGAAAGTTGGTGAAAGAGAGCAATATACAGACCGCAATATTTCGACCTTATATTGTGGACAATTTTCTGGCTTTTATCGTTTTCATAAGCACCATGGTTGGTTCATCCGACTCTAATCCCGCCTCTTTCTTTCATTTCCTACCTTTCATTGACGCTTTCGAAAAGTTGTTCAGAGCTGGATGATAAGCCTCTCTTTAACATCCGTCTAACTTTCATTTTATCCTTTAGACTGATTACATATTCCTTTCAAAGGTTAAAATCTCCTTTTCGAATATCATTCGACGATATTTTCCAATTGGAAGTTGTTAACGAAATCAAAACTTCTTCAAATCAAAACCTCCGATCTTGTCTTTTTGTTTTTAGGTATTGAAGGATTATATGATGTGATAAAAATAAATTAATATACGTAGTCATGTTTCTTAATAAAACCCAATATTATATTAAATAACGTTAGATAATAAATTGTAAAGACAAGAGATATGAAATCAGACATTTTGATCGATTTAATAGATCTAACGTTGGAAACAATTGGAATTTATTGGAAAAGAAAATTGAAGATATTAAAGCGCACATTAATTTCTAAATATATTATTAAAGTTCTTTTTTTACAGAAACAAGGCGAAACTTAATAAAGGTCGCTTTTATCTTTCAACCTTTGCTCGAGATATTTGTCCTCCTTTTTAAAATTTGACAATTCAATGTCATATAAATTCAGTTGATCTGTGGGATACGAGCTACATCGTTTTTATTCAGGGGGAAAGCTATACGTGTATCTACATCTACTAAGAGATGTTTTATTAAAAGGTGTCAGTTCAAGTGAAAAGTTCTCTTTGCAGAGTTTAATAAAAACACGTAGCAAGTGCCAAGTTGTCGTCGAATAATCCGTGGACTTCTTATGAATTTCTCAGTTTGCTTGGAGAGAAGTTCAAAGTGCACCGTTGTTCAAAGACGCTTCGAGTCGAACTGTTCTGCCTGTGATTCTCCAAATTCTCTTCCGATGTCTGGATACGACAGAAAGTCCTCGAGGATCGTAGATCTACTAGGAATGTCGCATTGAATAACCTTTTGTCACTGAAAGAAGCTTTTTTCTTTTTCTCCTCCTCGAATCTACCATAATCTGCTATACGATCATCAAGATTACTAATGATTCTATTAGTATAAAAAAGAAATTTCTTTAATTCATCGACTGTAAAGTATAAATTTGTCCATTTTTCTTTATCTTAAAGAAAAACTCTTCGATATCGTGGTACTTTCAACTTTCTTATCGGCTAATTATATATTTTACATTTTCTGCTCTTTGAATATCTTTATCAGAGCAAAAATTGATCCTTTCCCCCGCCAAAAAGGTTTTTCAATTGTACGACATTGTTGGTTTTCTTATCAGGTGGCAAAGTAGTATTACCACCATCAAGTGCTCATGAAAGAAAATCTCCCTCTTTTCTCTTCTGTTGAATGTTCCTTTTCGAAACAATGTGAAAGATTGCTAATGAACGATAGAACTTTTTCTCTAGAGTACAAATTGATTCTTTTCTCTAGCCTACAAATTCCTCCTTGCAAAAAAGGGAGCTTTTAATTTCACAGCATTTTTAGCTTTTTTTACTAGGCAGCATTGTGGTATTTTCACAATCAATTGGTTATAAAAGAAGCCTTTCATCCATTGTTTTGTTACAATAGAAGATTATCGATGCTTCTACAGAACTCTAAAAGTTCCCTTATTAAGTAGCACAAATATTTTCTTCATCCCTCGAGCTTCTTTACCGAAGCGCATCATCATCCTGTTTTCCTTAAATAACCGATATTTATATTGCATAACGTTTTTCATATTATTCGAAATCTTCTCACCACAAAATTTCCGTGCAGCTTTTTCACCAAAGTACAACTTTACTTTTCTTCTATCAGTCCGCAAATAAACAATATCTAAATTCTATGACGTTTCTCATATTTTCATAAAAATTTCCCTTTTCCTTTATCCTTGAATCCTCTTGACAACAAATCTTTCCGGATCTTCTCTTCGCTTCAAGGAAATAAAGTCTTACTATAAATCGATCCTCGCTTCACGGAAAAACAAGTTTATCCCATTCTCTTTCAGCGAAAAAAAAAGTACAGGAATATATTTCAGTTTCATGCCACATTCGAATTTTTCTTATCGCAAAATTACTCTCTACGTCTCTCAAACATTTTGTCGATTTCATCCTTCATCCCCTCCGCTGAAACCTTCACTTCTGTTACATCCATCGTCCGTATGTATTTAAAACTTCCGTCCTCGTAGAATTAACTTGCAGTCCCAGTGGAAATCCATCCTAGAGGCCGACTCTCGATCGGATACCGTCTAAACGCTACGCATTTCAATCGTACGCAACAAGCAAAAATCAACTAGGGAAAAAGACAGAAAAAAGTAAAAAGAAGCATCGAGAGATTACGCGCAGTGTATTAATCACGATGTAGAGAGGGTCAATATCGGTCGTCCTTTTATCGAGGATACTCTGGCGTTCGTAACGAGCGGATTCTCGACGAAGACGACTCGTCTCGGCCATTAAACGTAGCAGAGGAACTGGAATTGGCCCGCGTCCTCCGGATTACGGTTGAAGACGAGCGAGGAAACGCGTTTCCCGAACGTAAACGCCACTCGACCGCCTTATTGGCCGTGTTACCGAACCTCTTGGTTCACGTAAAGCGAACGTTATCTCGCGACGAATTTCGTACTTCTATCTACTCGACGAGTATCGAAAGCACCGATTATCGTCTGGTAGATTGCGCGCGCAAGAGGAAGTGTTTATACGGTACCAGTTCGTCCTCGAGATTTAACGGCCGAAAGATTATGCTGCAAAGGGGGTTGAGTTTAAGGATGAAATAGCAGAGGAATCGTCGAAATAGCTTTCTAGATACGAATGATATATTTAAGCTCGTTTCTGTATAGTACGATATTATAGTTGATTCTGTGTTTGAGTAGTGGGTAGAATGTTTGAATTTATCTTTCAGGGGAAGGTGCTGGTTTCTAGGCTGAGCGGAAGTGGAACGGTTGAATTTAGTTTCGGTGGAAGTAAGTGAGATGCTAGGGGATTTAGTTTTACTTGAGAAAATTAGCTAGATACGTTGTTCGTTGCTTGTATTTTAAATTGGAGGTTGTTTGGTGAAATTTCGTCCTTTGGGAGGTCAACTCCGGAACTTTGTAAATGCTTCCCTCTGAGTTGCGGATAGCAGTTTGTAAAATATAATTTAAAACATAAAATGTATGTATCGCTCTCTTAAACGGGAAACTGTTTGAAGTACTTCCGTCTTTCGAGAGATGGATTCTGAAAGTTCGAGATGCTTTACTAAAATGTAATAGCCTTATAAAGAATTATACCAAATGAATTTGTATCTTTCTGACTGTGCCAGAAACTGTGTTTCCAATTTACGGTATCTCGAAACTTCATACAATTTCATTTTCTATTTTTGCATCTGTCGAAAAGAAAGGAAACAAAAGGATGCATACTCTTTAACATACTAAAATATGTGTTGCTCTTTGAAGTCAATCAGTCTGTTGACACCTACACCAGCAATTTCCAGGAATCGTGTAATTTTCGACCCATTACATCTCCGCGAGCCCCTTTTATTCCATTAAATGAATAAAAAATCCATTTGACGTTGAAAATGGACGGATACACCTGCAAATCGCTTTTCCGCTACATTGTACGATTCTCGTGAAATAGAAATGAAATTCCTCTCAAATTACGTTAATGACACGCAGTAGAACGTTTGATCCAATCAAAGTAAGCTTCGAAACGATGGAATCGGCGTTTTTCTTTTTAACTCGAAAACAAATAATGAAAGCTTCTACGGAATTTTCATCTTAATAGCACATTTTTCGAATTCTGAAGAGATGAAAGAGTGTCGCCAGTCTTACAGTACCGCAAAGAATGATTTACGACGAGCGTGGAACCTTTAACGAAACGTTGACGTGAGTTGAAGGATGTTACTACGAAGACTCCGGTTGTGACGCCATGAAATTTCAAAACAGACGACGCTACGCTTCTGTATCTTCTGCTTTATGTACGACTCTGCTTCTTCTGCGAAACTCTTGTAAAAATACACGTCGCGCAGCTACGCTTCAGAGGCGAATAAGAGTAAATTTTTGCGCTCGCGGCATATAGCGAAAATAGAGGGCCTCCTCGTGAATTCTGCAATTCGAGGAATAGTGACATTCTTGTTCCGTGCAATGTTTGCTTTAATTCAGCAGAGAGCCCGGAAAATTTTCAGTAACCATTCTTCGAGGTTTTTCAAGTTGCCCTCGTTTCGTTCTACTCACTCTTCCTCTTTTGACTTTAAACAAGGTTTTCTTTGTGACTTTTTGCTGCTGCAATTCCTATGAAATGTTCGTGTAGAAAGTATAGATCTGTGAAGTGGATCAAAAGTAATTTCATTTTGAATTCGTTATAAGAAGAACAAGATGCTTTATCTTTACGATTCTTTTTTGAAGCGTTTTTTTAGTTCGTGACCTCGGAAGATTAATTATTATTATGTCTTTGCGTGCTCGGCGAAGCTTATCGTTGTTTTACAATTATCCTCGATAATATTAAGCAGTGTTTTCTATTAACGACGGTTCTTTGTTCTTCCTCTAGTGAGTTACAGCACTTTTCTCATATCATATCGTCCTCCCTTTCTCTTATTCCAAATATTTACCGCATACTTCCTTTTCATAATAGCGAGTCAACAAATCTTCCGATTACTTTCTTTCGTTTCATCTAAATATAAACTGTCTTTACTACAATAACCTCCGCGAAGACCTCATTTTCCATTGCACCAATCGTATAAATAGCTCAGCATGATTCCCTTTTCGCTTCAAATTCCATTACAGCCGATTAACCTTTCCGATTATCAAACATCTTGCTCTATTTCTAACCGCGAGTCTTCCATGTTCGAAACGACTGCGAATTGTATCGACAACGAGGACGTTTGACGCGCTCAGCCACCGCTAACGGACTTTATAAATCAGTTAGCAACGCCTAATACAACCTTGCTCGTACGAGAATCTCGAAAGTTTCGAATCTGTCTCTGTCAGTTAGTCGTCGGATGTCTTCAGCGCAGCGATTAAAGTTATCTGTCTGCCGCAGCTCGGCGGCTGTAATCGCTCGTACAAATAAGCGAAATAGTTTATGTCGCGTTCCCATTAGGAGAAAAACGAATTCCCTTACGCTTGGTTAATGGATTAACGCAGGAATTATTCTTTCTGTCCACCATCGTCCCATAGTCGTAGTCGTGGAACGTAAAACGAATGCAAGGAATGCCAACAGAGGGGTGGATAGGAGCTGACACTATAAACTGTCACGGTTTATGAGCGGTAAAAAATTGCAAGGCGAATTTGAATGTACGCCAGGTTGGACCAGCTTTAATTACACGGAACGCGGCGGGAGACCAAGGATTAACGCGATGAACTAGGTTAGATGTTTTCTTGGGACGCTAATGTTACATTAACTTCCGGGCATATTGGAGAATAAGGACGTTACAAATATGGCTGTTTTCGATTAGAATCGGTAGACAGGAAGTCTTACGTAGCTAGGACAAGCTATAGCTCTGGAACTATAGGAGATAGAAAAATATTTAGCTTTAAAATATCATGAAATTCCTTGAAAAAAAGTAACGAATGGATACGAATAAGTACTTGTATAATAGATATAGTATACGTACAGAAGAGATGGTTGTTATATAGTCAGATGCCGAATAATGGTTGGTATAAAAGTTACTAATACTCACAGGTAAATACCAATATTAAAGTTTCCTTTTACCGTTCTTGTAAATATCTTGTAAATATCTTTCAAATTTGAGGTTTTAATTTTTGAATTTGCAATATGTATCGAGTTCCGTCAATATAGAGCGTAAATTTGCATTCGTAAATTCGCATTTAAAGTTAGAAGCAAAACATTAATATGGAGTTTTTGTTACATAGTAATTATTTGTTAGCTGTAATATGTATATTTAATGAAAATTTGATCTCTTCGGTAGAGATTCCTTGCTGAAGTAGATTCCTTTCATGCGTGTAATTTTGTTATTTAAACGTGAAAGTGTGTATATGTCTGTGTGTGTTAAGAAATAGAGGATGAATTTGTAATAAACATTTACACGTTAATTATTACGTATATAATCTACCATTTGATGAATTCCGTTGAAATAATAAAACATGTTTCAACTGAAAATTATATATTCCTGTCATTTTTTAAATTAGATAAATGTTTGCGAATAAATATTTATTTATTTACGAGAGCCAGAAAGTATTTTTAAGCTTGTTGCACTACTTTTAATTTGATGACTCTTTCTAACATTACTTTTCTAGGTCAAAATTTTAGGTAGCGAAGTTTAGCGAATAGATTTTCCCTGTTTGTGATTTTTTTTATTGGAATATCACTTACACCAGATGGTGTAACTTGAACTTTTGTAACTCTAAGCTTTATTGGAGTATCGCTTATACACCAGGTGGTGTAGCTTTAAGTTTAGCTGATAGGAATTTGGAAGGACGTTTATAACAAATTAGGCAAGTAAGGAGACTAAGCAGTGTGCAAGTCAGGGGTGGAAGAACGACGATGATATATCTATGTCAGGATAATAAAGTAGAATGATTGAGAAGGGAGTCAGTTGATAGAGAAACTGAAAGACTACTAGACGGTAAAAGAATTTTTAATTGTGAAATTTGAAACAATCAAACAGTATAAAGCAATATTATAAAAGAAGCCTAACACTTGGGATTCATATATTTTTCTAAAATAATAAACCTAAGTTGTGGGCTTGCAGATTGTAAAAGTTAATAAAACTTCATTCATGGTCAAGTACGACAAGTACGATTAATAATATTAATAACGACACTGCAATTAAGAATTTATAATAACAATCTCACAGAAATAACAGAAGTTGCGAACTAATAATTAGGCGAAGTTTCGATTTAGCGACAAAGAATCTTCCTGCGCACCCAAGTTTGCATATCTATTTTACCAAACGACCTCCCAAGACAGCTATGGTTCAAAATATCTGTAACAACATCCGGGAACCTTCAAACAATCGATACCTTCGTAATTATAGCGAGTAATATCTCTAATTAAGAATTTAAAATTAATAAAGGAAGGGAATTTCTGGTTTAACAATTATCAAAGCTTTGATTCGTCAAGAAAGAATCTTTTTCTTCCTATTTTTACTAAATAATCCTACAAAATAGCCACATTTTGCGATATCCTGTGATTACAGAATTAAAAACTACAATTAGTAGCGAAAAACGAAGTTTGAACTTGATACTTGCGAAGCTTTCTCCATATTCGAATATTAGTTAAACTTTCCCCATAATCAAATATGAATTAGAAGCGCGCAGCTCTTCTTTCGAGCGGATTCAGAAGCGAGATTACTGTTCTAATTTTAACTAGACATTTTTGAATATTTTTGTGGACTCTTCAGCGTGTAACAAGATTATTAATTTCACCTAATAATCCTACAAAAGAATAATCCATACTTCGCTATATGGGCAACGATATCCGGAAAACTTCAAATAACCAGTCTTCATTGATATCCTCGCATCTAATCCCTTTAGCTCGATAAATCTCACCTCCGGTTTAGCTGTCTTCTCGGAGAAAGGTAACGAAAGCAGCCAGAAGCAATCAGACGGAGCACACGTAGTTGGTCTGGTAATCCTCGCGTCGTCAAACTCTAATCCGGCGAAAGAAGTTTTGCCAAACAATCCCCGCTTTTTTCTCAGCCGTTTCCGCCAACAATACGTGCCTCACAACTCGCAACGATTCGCTCCTTTCGGTCGTGATTCGACCGTGTTTCCGTGTAGACGCTTCCGGTTAGGATATTATTGTTCCTAGAAATTTGTACAGTAAAGTATCTTTGTCACATGTTCTAGAGTTTTTGAGGCTGGGTTGCATTCGCTAATTCGACTCGGTGGATGCCATTTTATGTTCCAAAGAATCTTCTTGTGAAATTTCACGAAAGCGATAGTTTGTTATTAAAAGGACATTAATACCAAACGCTTTCTTTTATTCTTTGGTAGGAGAGATTATAGGATTTGACATTTTCCATATTCCTGTTAAGTACCTTCTTTTTGTACCTGTTTTTTAATCTACTATTATTTTACGAATTGCGCGATATAATCAATATTTATTATTGTAATCTGGTAAATTATGGACAAAGTAAAAAATGACACTCCTTTTCCTTTAGCTTTCTCAAAACCTTGTGAATTATTATATTTGCTAATAAAAAACTTTTGATAACTTATATAGCCTTTAAGTGTTAAATTCTCCATAAATGCATAAAAATTCGCGACGTTCTTATCTAATCATTACCGGTATCCATTCTCCATCCTCCATCTTCCAGAAATCATAACATCGCCTAGACATGAAGCGAAACCGAGCCACAGAAACGAGCTTAATTATGCGCGTCTCTTTAAATCTGATTAGCTGGAAGCAATTTGCGCTGCCGGTTAGTTCGCAAAGGTTCACGGTCCGAATGATTTCCGGATGTAATAATACCGTGGTAACGAACGTATGCGCGCGCGGAATACCGTTGTAATCAAAAAGAGAGAGGCGGACAGAAACTCAGACAGAGGAACAGAGATGGAAATTCTCGACAGGAAACACGAGTAACCCAGAGTAACACCGAGACGAAGAGAGTCCTTGCGTCTACTTGGGTCGCATCATTTTCATACGTAAACATGTACGAATAAAGAGAAAACGGACGGGGCTGGGATACGGCAATAAGACGAATGGTTGTTGCTGTTATCCCGGGGCGGTTTCGCCGACCTAGCGGATTTCTACTCTGTTTGAATTACCACAAAGATAATGCCACTGTCTGCTGGAAAATTCAATTTCACGCGGGCTATTAATTCGAAAGAGTCAAGGTGTTCGTCTCGTTGATTCTTAACTTGAAATTGTAAACTCGCTTATTCGATACAGATAATTCTTATACTATTGTTGTAGATTTCTATCGTTTTAAGGATAGTTGGAAAGCTGATGGAGAGTTGCTGGCGATGAAGGAATTTAGATGAAACTTTAGTAGCAGATAGAGGTAGAATGAATTTATTTGGTGATTTGGGGAATGAAGTGTAAAGTTTTGAAATAGTCTAGTGATTTCTGGCTGTTCTATTGTTTCAGCTTTTGTTCGAACTTTGGTGATACAGTAAGGATTCATAGTGTCTGCAGTTTCAAACAACTGACTTGATTAATTTACTTTATCTTAATAATAAACTTGGCAAAATTTCTACCAAATCAAAGAGTGATCTGGTTTTTAAAACTCCTCTATAGTATCATAGCAAGAAATCTGTAAATTTCGCAATAAAATTCATTCTCTTCATTCAAAGCCCAAATTTCAATTTCCTATCTGCAAAGCATCATCATACATCATCGAAAACTTTCTCGAACAAATCAATGACAAGAAATTCCTTAAATATTTCTCTCGGTCCTAGTTGGAATTGTTCGTGGACCGAAAGCATCTGTAACATCCTGGGAGCTAGACACTCTCAGGGGTTGCCATTACGGCAGCGTTTTCACCGAAGACTGCGCGATTAAAACGCCGCCGTCGTCGTAACGAAACAGTCCGGCAATTTCATTTGCCAGTAATTTCGAAATGCTATTTCTTCGCTGCCTTGGGCGCCGTCTTCGCAAAACGCTCGAAGATCAAAGAAACGCTGTTAACTCGCTCGGAGGAAACGGGACTAGGCAGAGTAGTACAAGATAAATGGAACTTTTATGATGATTATTTGGAAGTTCTCGAGTCTCGTATTCAACCTGATATTTTAGTAATCGATAAGTACAGTTGTTTTTAATTAGTAAATCTTGATGCACTGCTCCGATGCCTTTGATAAGATGGAAACGTAAATTCTCCAGGGTGAATTTTTACTGTATGTTATGTAAGCTGGCTTTAACTTCGGTATCCTTTGGTGGAGGGTGCTTTTTGTGAATTATAAAGCTGAAAAGGTATAATTGTTCCTTTGAAAGGAATTATGGGATTTAGATGTGAGATTAGGTACTGCTATTAAGCTTGGGATTTTAATTAGGAATTTTCAAGCATTCAAAGAAGGGTATTTTTATAGGCTTTTTAGCGGAGGAGATTGGTAATTCAACGTTGTTTCGCTCATTGAGTCATTTTCCATCGAATCTTTTTTTTTTTCTTTTTTTTCTTTATAAAGTTAAGAATTAAGTTTCTAGGTCGTGTTTTGCTAACCATAAATAAATATCTTTCTTGTTATTTTGCAGATGGTGGTATAAACTGGTATAAAGGGTAGAAACTGGTATAAACTCTTTCTGATAGGAACGTTTAAAGTTTAATGGAAAATTTAATGAGCTTCTAAAAACATATTATGTACGAAATTACTTCACTACCGATATTAAGTCTCATTATAACAACATAGAACTTCCGCCTTAATTACTTCACACAATCAATTTACATATAGTTCGTACACTTAATAAACAAACTATAATTAAAATTAAATATTTTTATTTCGGACAAATCTTTGAAAATTATTTTACTTGAGCCAATTTCAATTCTTGGAAATACATGTAATATATACAATATAATGTAAAAATTCCAGCTCGTGAAATACTTGTAAAATTATTATTTAAATAAATGATATACCTCTCTCTTTGGCTAGACTTTATTTTGAAATAATTATCTGTTGGCTTATTTGAACAAGCAAATGATATTTTTTTGAATTATTTCATTTGTAGCGGCATATGAGTGTAGAAAAAGTGAACGGAAAATTCGAATCTGGCAGAGACCCATATTATTATGCCTTTGTATACTAACGATTGTTTTGGTTTACAAGGTCTAGAGGCAAACGAATTCGGGACAGATTGTTATTGCCGTTTTTTGTAATCTTCAGCCGGAGTGACATAAGAAGTTTGGGACAGAGTATTGTTATTCTTTTTTCGATCGGCATAATAGCATTGAGCGAGCGACGATTATAACTGGAATACGCTATCTCTTGTACTTATACTGATTTTAATACATCGGACTATTACGAATTTATCCACTCGTTTCTTTACAAAACAAACCTACACGTTTAATCCACCTCACATTATTTACTTGTACTTTTGTACTTTAGTAATAGAAGTTTCCTAAAATAATATCTCAAATTCTATAATGTCGATATTATCAAGTGCATTAGAAATACCAAATTTACCACAGTATACACAAACTCAGACACGTATTATTCAAAAGTAATAGAAATTTTAGAATAATTTGGTTATATTGATTGTAATACAAACGCATGGAAAATATAATATCTAAAATTCAAATTATTAGTCATTTCAATTTAAAATAAAAAATTATTTATTTGATGTGGACAAAAGCAATTGCTCTATGTTAATTCTAGAGTAACATGATAAAATAGTTAGAACGATTCGTATATTAAATTACTATTTCGTGCCTCTATTTCAAATAATATTTCAAACTTACATTCATTCATGAAAATAAAATATTTTGTTCGGTCCAAAAATTTTGCACCGGTACCATACATACATACTCTGACAATCACACCATCCGTATTATACGATTCCATTAAAACTAACGATGTTTGAAATTGACTCAAATATAATATAATTCCTCGTCTAAATCATAATCACAGTTACATTCCAAATCAAACGCGGAAGGTTTCGGTCTACGAACGAGCTCCTCGGTTCCTTTTATTCCGTTCCGGCTCGACCTATGTCGTTAGCCTGAGGTAAGTCAATTATCTACTACACTTCCAACTTGGTAAGTTGATTATACACCGCCAAATTAGTAAGTGTATTAGCCATTATCACCAAAATGCAGAAATTATAAGATGTAACAAAATTACACTTTAAAACGATTCGTTTCAAATAACGATATATCAGAGATATTCTGTTTCTTAGCAATGACGGTATATGATTCGTTATCTCGACACAACCCCGCTCAAAAGTCTGAGAATGGTTTGTATTTTTTATATTGGTTTCAAAACTTTAATTTTTAGTTAAGTTAAGTTTATGTCAATTAATTGGAAAACATTGATTATCTCGTCATTATTCGAAAAGTACAGCAAATTTTTTAAATCTGTTCAGGACATCGTGTTGTGTATAAAACAAAAAGGTGAAGCTTTATCTTTCCTTGTTTCTCTCGCAAACTTGTCATTTACAAAGCAAATTAAAGGCTATATATAACGAAGTGAATACTATGTAATTTCGCAGAATTGGAAACAGAGGAATTAATGAACTTCTGGTGCGGACATGCGTTGTATAATTTGTGACGTTTTAACAACGTTATTAAAAATCTACAACGATAAGCATTGAATCGAGATTTAAAATCCGTGAAATGCCCGATGATTTATGTATGAGAGTGTACAGGGTCTCATACTACGCTCGTCACGATGCTCGGATTCGATTCGATACGCGCGCACAATGCATTTCCATCCTACTGTCGGTCTCTTTCGTTTGCCTGTAACCTGCACAAAACATGTGGCATTAACTTGGTCGGACGGCACAGTGACCCCTGGACAATTAACAATGAGACTCGCATAATAGCGGCGCATAAGCCGATTGCGAAATTATCGTCGCGCTGTCGCACGCGCCTCGAAATCGCGCAGCGTGTCGCGCTCGTTCCACGCGTGACTAATCGTGAATGATTCTGACAGAGTTTTGCGAGTCGCGGATCTGTTTTCGATTGACAGTCAATTGAAAATTGTATCGTGAATGTTTTATTTCGGAGTAGAATTTGACTTTTATGAAATTTTAATAATGTTATACATCCACTGATTCGTTTATGGATCAGTTGTGTTGCAAATTAAAAATCAGATACTTTATTTACGTAACAAATATTTGTATTTTCCCTCTTTTCATTCGTTACTTTTTCGATAAGCTTCAGGATATGCGAAGTACATTCTTTTCTGATAATTTTGTTTAATATATATACTTATACAGTGGTTTGCTTAGCGATACGCGTGTGTAGCTCCTCCGGATGTATACTTAAAAATTTATCATAGACATTACTAAATGTCTCTCGCCTACTGTCAAACCGACATTTATTGCTTCGTTGCTTTGAAAAATCTTCCAATTCCAAATACTGGAATTCTGATACTTTGCAATTTAAAAGCATTTAATTCCAAATATCTCAACTCTAAAATCACTCAATTTCTAATGCTTCGACTCAATCCTTCCAGTTCCAAATATCTCAATTTTAAAATTTTCCAAGTCCAAATACTTCAATTCTGAATACTTCGATTCTAAAAGGTACATTCTAAAATCTTCCAATTCTAAACCATTCCAATAGCAAACATCTTAATTGTAAATTCTTTCAACTCTAACGCCTTCCTAGTCACAAATATTTCAATTCTGAAATTTTCCAATTCCAGATATGTTAATTTAAAAATCGTTGAATTGTAAATACCTCCTAATACCCTGCAACAGCCTCGCGCCATTAACATTCCTTATTCAAACATCGAGAACCCCGTTGCATTCCGATAATATTCGTTGCTAAACCGGTCTGAATAGAATCGAAACCAAGTCCCGGTCTTAACGGTGCTAAGGAGATTCGTCTTTGATCAGCGACCAACTCGAAAGCGCTGCTGCGCGTGTCTTAAACACAGAAAGCCAACACGGTGGAAGCAGCGCGTTTCAAGGGATGCTCGAAGAGGTTTTGCTCCAAAGTCAGACGCAAGGAAATATGTAATTATGGTTGCGCGGTGTTCGCATGCATTTGTAACTGTTGTCCGTAGGAGAGCTTAAGGGACGAGAAAGGGCAAAAGCGGTGGAGGTTGTCTTTTGGGGGTTACCGTTGAACCGCTTTCTGTCGGTTGTTGCGTTCCTAAATAACTGTTTACTTTGCCTGCGCCTCTGCGCAGCCAACAGTAATACCTCTCGCAATGACATTGGAGAACTAGATTTACGTCTGTTTCGTGTCACGCGTGCTTTTCCCTGCCGTCGTTACCTATTTTCTCTCTCTCTTTCTGCTTTTTTTTATATTTTTCGTCTGTTTCAAATGTTTCACTGTCGAAGTGGGATCAGTCTACAGCAAATCTAACAGAGTTCCTGGCTTATCTGGCACTCGTGATTTTTATATCCACTCCCATTCCTGTCACTTCCTGTATGTTTCGTTTCTCCCTATTTTTTGGCTTTGGTTTTAGTTGTTTTTTTTTGTGATTTTGCTTCCTCTTTTTTTAGTTTCGGTCAAATTATATTTGTTTGTTTACGCGTGTGTATTGAAATTATGGTTTGGAAGGCGTTTTGGAGAAAAATTCGAAATGATGATTAACGAGTGTGGCAGCACAGTGCGGCTTCGTGGCGCAGCGTTTATCTCTTTTCCGATAGTCTGATATCCCGGAGCCAGGGAAAGAGGTTACTTTCTTTGCGACTTGACGGCGGTTAAATAGAAACTGTCGTTAAGACGTTGTTTTACGGAGACGCGTCGTCGTAATTTTGGTTTTATGTATCGAGAATGAAACGTTACAGTACTATTAACGGTTAATGTGAATTTAATAACACTGGACTTCCATCTCTTTATCTTGATTTTAATTTTTTCGAAGTCTTTAGTCTGCACACTACACAAATTTTCTTTCTAAACGCAATAGAACTTGAGAAATTTCGAAATTCTATGTAGAATACATACTCTTGTTAGTTTAACATTAAAACACTTACAGGAAATAAGATAAGCTTGAGAAATCATTGGAAATTATTAAGATTTTTATAATTGTTATTTTATTTTAGACTGCGGGTTATAGAAAATCCAAATATTCTATGTGATAGCAATAATCCGTAAATGATAGTCTCCCTTTTGAATCGCTGTTTTAATTCCACATGTGAAACTTAAATCTTACGGGCTTCACTGATTTTCCCGATAAATTTATCAAAAATTCTCTCAATGAAATTTAAATCTAAGGGTTATAAGCACCTATATATAATCGTCGACGTATTATTCGTCGTGGTTCGAGAAATGGCTTATTCAAATCTTCTCTGCATATCCTGGATCTATATTTTGCATGAACGCATAATTCTGATTGATTAATCATTTCCCCGAGAATCTACGACTACTATTACGTTTTTTGCGAGACAGCAAGTGTCTTTCAATATTTTTGAACGTTCTCCATAAACATACGTAAATACCAAAGCCAATCAATACGATCGCACGAGAAATTCCCGAAATTCGCGGTGAACCGAACTGATGGAAACACATCGCCACGGTAATAGAATCCTCATCAGAGGACATTAGAGACGCCTGGCGAAGTATCACAGGGAACACAGCGATGGAATATTCCGAGTGGCACAAAAGCAAAACGGGTAACCCGAGTTGCCTGATATCTCCGTGTTGCAGGAGACATTTGCGAAGAAGAAGTGTCCTGCAAACTTCATCCTTTTCGGATTCGCTTGAATATTTCAACGGCGCGGGTGTCAGATCAAAAGGCACACCAAGACACGAATTTCTACGATCTTTACAACAACCCAGTAGTATTTCTCTTTTTTCCTCTCCACGCAACATCGAGCCACGAATTTCAAGAAACCACGATGTCACCCGAAAATTCTAAGGATTCAAACTTATTCGCCCTCTTCAACCGTAGGCTTGAGTATTAAATTAAAATTATCCAGAAAGGCTCCTTTGGTAATCCCACGGAGAGAAGGATAATTAAACCGGAAATCAAGGATTATCCTCAACGAGGCTTTCGTTTGTCGAAGTTTCTGACTTTCTAATTGATTCGATGAGATAGCTTGAGTTTTCGGTTAAAAGGAATGGAACGCCAATTTGCAAGATATTGTAGGAGTTGCATGCATATTAGGTTGATCGAAAGTTTATCGTTAGGTTTTAATTGTGTCTTTCTAAGTAATTTACCTTGGAATCTCCGAAAATCGCGCGCGCCATCGAAATACGTATACGTATTTGTAATTATATGAATATAATTATTCTAAATAATTTTCATTTGTATTTTTACCTTACATTTTTATGTTTTTTTAAGGGCACATTCGTAGTTGAGTAAAAACTGACTTGCACACGCATTTTTCATCTGCATCTTCCTTCCCTTTTTTTAGACTTCTTTCACATTTGATTAAAGCAGACTCTGCAGATATTCCTACAGGACATTCAGTCACGTCCGCTGAAAATCTTGGGTGACCATGCATTTTACTTTTATACCTCAAATCTGGAATATACAATCCACTCCTAACAGTGAAAACTTTGTTACTCGCTTCAACGCATTCGCACGAGATACCTGTCCTTATAATATCTTTTAGCAGGTTTTTAATTTTAATAATATAAAGGTTAATGTTTGGAAGAAAAGGCACGTTTAATATTTTTACCCCCTCCTAAAAGCTTTTACAATCTTCGATTTTTAAGGGACTACCGTTAGTTAAAATTAGTCTGTTAAAACTAAAGCAATGAAGAAAAAAGTTTCCATAATCTCGTCTGTAAATTATAAGATACTTGGAAACTTTAAACACGATATTTATAGAAGTAGGCTTATAAAAATTTAAAATACAACATAACAAGTGTCAACTTTATTGTATAATTAAAATATTTATCTTTATCGTCTACTTAAATATTCTAGTTATAGGTACTGAGTAAATCATGCATACTTAACATACTTAAAAAGGTCTCAGTAAACCTTCTTATGTTGTTAAGGATACAAATCTATTTTAAGCAGTTCCTTCGCCCTTCGAATTCGAAATTAGATTCTTCTCAAATAACGGAGCATTAAAATTCAAATAAAATCAACCACTTCATTAACATCAAAAATTAATTCCGCTGGAAGAATCTTCTTCGGCAGTTTCGAACCGAAGAAAGCCAACTAAACAGACCTTCGGTTCTTCTTCCTGAATTCTACTTCTACCTTCTTCTACTTGCCTAATTTAAGCACGCAATATGACGGCATCCAATTTCAATCTGTAAGAGATCTTTCTTATGCATACTAATTTCTCTAGGATATTCATCACGAAGAATTCCTACTGCTTTCTCGTTTTCGCGAAAACGATGACCCGACGTGTTGAAAGGATTAAATTTAAAGTTGCAAATGTTTATCTAGATTAAGGAGTGGGGCCGAATGCTGAGGCGCGCCAGCTAATCCCTCAAATAGAAAACTGGAATCCGGACCTCGAATATAACCGGCAAAGTTGACCGGCTAACTTCATTATCTGTTTAGAAAGTTCGTTTATTTTTGGTAAATGAGCTGTATTTCACGTGGTATCTCCTGTTAGCGCCCGGAATACCAACGCGAAAACTCTCCACCTCGTAATTTATTCACGTTCACGCGCGAATGCGCAAACATTGCTATGGCTGCCCGAGAATCGCGAATTCGGGCGATATTTTCTTCGTTTTTTGGCATCCTTCCATACGCATCACCAGATATGTTTTGCATGTTATATTAGAATGAATGGAATTAGAAAAAAATTAATTTTCCAAAACGTATATATGTGTGTGTGTGTGTGTCTGTGTGTGTGTGCGTGGGAGTTTTCGCAGAATCTTTTTATTCCACATTTTCGGGCAGGAATTTGAAAATGAAGGGGAAAAATGTATTTTTGTCTGCTTACTGATGAAATCTTCTTGAGATTATTATTTCGAATGTATGCCAGGAATTATCGCGGATGTTTGATTAATTTCTGTTTTATTCTGTATTGAAGAGAATCTTTTTAAAAAATATTTCCATCGAAGCTCATTCTCGAGAAACATACGAAATTTCTCAGCAGAATTTTTTAATTAGATGTGAATAGAAGCTTGGCAATAAGTAAAATGGAAAAATATTTTGAGATGCGGAATGCAATCTTCTAATAGAACCAGTTTCCTCGCATAGATTCGATTTATATATGATTAAAATCGGCACGTAAGTAAGTAAGAATTGAAAAATAAGAAACGAAGGATTCTCTAAATAAGTTGAAAATAAAAATTCCCCTAAATACAAATAAAAATCCTCGAACAAGAATATCAATCGATTTCGCTGAAAAGAAGTTAGTTCGTTCTACGTACTTTGATAAACGTGAACGGCTTATTATCATCTTCTTCCGATCTAAGCAGAAAGACGTAGCTCCTCTATCCGATAACGATCTTCTTTTTCGCCATATTTATTCGAGGGAACGATACAAATGCTGCAGTAAAGTATTCGTAATATTCGAATAGTAGAAACATTTGTATGATTTATAATGTATGAATATTAGCGAATTTAATTCAGGCAGAAATCGCATAACTTTTCTAAAGAAAAGAAGATGGCAAGGAATAAAAGTCTGTCGACGTCTATTTGCGAGAGTGAAACTAGTTCGCAGCTGTTTTGGATTGTCGAGTTGCTACAACTTAGTGAATGGAAATCGACGATTGTTAATTAATATCTTGATTATGCCAATTCCAACAAGTTGGAAACGTCTCGTATCATTTTACTTAGAGACGAATCTTTTCCTTTCTTTCTTTGTCTTTCCCTTCTTTCCTTACGTTTCTCACTTTTATTTTTGAAGAAATGTAAACAGATTGCAATTATTAGATATTTATATTGTCAATAACAAGAGAATTAGTCCTTCCTTCCTTTATCTTTTACTTCTTTTTACTTTCATTTCTGGGGCAACGTAAAAAGATTTAAGGTATTAGTACGAGGAAATAGTAGAATTTTCATTTCGATGCTACACGTGTAGGATGGTACAATTCATTACGAAACATCAAGTTGATATTTGTATTACAGAATATGAGAATTTATTTTATTCCTCTCTCCGTTCAGCTTGTTTTTATGGAATCAACTTTAATTCAGACTGAAAACCGGAAGAAAAAAGTGTTGCGTTATTAATTTACATGTGAAGTGCTCTTATTTTGCCGTGGAAAAATTCAAAATGAAAAAGCGCGAGGAAATGCGAAATCGAGTTGTATCAACTATTCAATGCCGTAAGGAACGCGGAAAATTAGTAGATATGTGTTTTTCTCGTTGGCGTGAGAAATTTAATTGATACAACGTAATTGTATAGGACAATTACAATAAACTTTGTAAAACAGTAATTACAGACAAATTTATTTTGAAACAATTGACAATGCCTACTACGAAGATGAACGATCCGTGAATCGTCGATAATCTACGAACATCGAATCGTTTAAACATCAAAACACTCGTGGTGGAAGAATTCATATCAGAGAGTTATCGAATCGTCTTTCGGGCAAGTAAGCAGGAAATTAAAGTCTAAATCTGTGCGATGCAGCCGACGAGAAACCCACGATGGAATCTGCCATCAATAATTGTGCGCGTTTGGTCGCGTTTCCATCGGGGCGAAGAAATCGCGCTTCACGCGTGGATGTCGCGAAAATAATTCGCGACCTGTCAATTGATGCGACATTGGTGCGTGCTGACGCGTCATCGCGGAAAGAAGTATATAACGGAAGTTACCGCCGATTCATCAAAATCACCCTAGGCAATCGACACTCCGGAACTGAAAATACAACAAAAAAATATATAGGTATATACCTATACGGACGAAAATAAAAAACGGTGGAATCGCAGAAAGCGAAAACTTCCGAAAAAAAAGTGAGAAATGAAAAATCGAAGTCGAACAACCCTCTAATATCGATTCGAAATCGAAATGCAGCGATCCGTTTGACGCGAGATTATTGGACGTTCGATCATATAGCTCGAATTGTACGAAGAATAATTGGAAAACGTTGGATTGATTTCCTATCTATCTATTCCATAAAAGTGTAGCAATTTTTCGTTCATGATTATTAACTCATCATTAATTTGTACATTTTAGTTAAATTCACGTATTTTCACTACAAATGAATCAAAATGTGTCTACACTTATCAACGATAATATGTGTGAATAAAATCTTGCTTTCTCCCACGAATTATATATCTTTTCATATGTATTTCATTTTAATCTCTTTGAGATACAATCTTCGTAAGATTCGCGTTTTATTTATCCACAATTCCAATGCTTAAATTCAGACATGCTTTTTTAAATACAGCTGCATCTTTCCTGCAGTAATCCGATTGTTGTGTCGCACGTTTCACGTGTCGATAACAGGCAGTATCCCAACATTGCAAATATTTGTAGTGTCACTAATTTGATGACGAGGCAACTGGCATGTGAAAATGATCGTTAAGTCTGGTGCCGTACGTTCCACCGAGAGCCTGTTCGGCTGATTCCGATGAAACTCTCGTCGCGGGGATCCTCGATCCGCGTGACATCAATTTATCGAGCTTGTTCTGTTCAGCAATCGGCTTGAAATGCCCGACGATTGTCGAATAATCGGTCTATCTGGAGTTCGCCGCACGGACGTGATCGAGTTGAATCCGTCCAGCCGATTATCGTCGATTGCCGCTTCTAATTTATAATTTATCATGGTTTATGTTTCCCTATTGCCCACGCGGTACGTGTTCGCGCGATTGACTCGATTCGTTCGAATAAATACGGTGAGAAAATATGTATGGTTGTTGTTCGATTGTTTGATGTATCAATTAATTTCCAAGCCATATGTGTGCTATAGTGAATATTTAAATGAGCAGCATTCGATTTTTTATGTTTAATAAATGTCAAATTTGAATAATAAGGTTTGTTGTATTCTAGTATTATTTGGTGTTTGTTCTTCATGAAATGTTATGTTGAGTTGTTCCTAGAAATATTCAATTTGGATAGCTGAGTATGAATTAATTTCAAACGAAATTGGAATGATTGTTTGAATGGATTTTGGGTATTTTATACGACTTTGTATACTTTGAACGTTTTTATATCTTTAACAAATTTATGCATTTATTCGCAGCTTAATAAGAAAGATAAGATTAAAAATACAAATATCTTTCCACTAATAATGGTTAATGATTGTGTATATATAATTACTTTTCTTGGAAGAGGAAGAAATAAAGTTATCTTTTTTGGTCCTAATATGTACCGGTAATACCGAGAATACACCATTAGAAAAGACAAAATCATTCGGTATCTTTCATCATTTGGTATAGATGAAAACATAACTAAATAAAAATTCTCACGTTAATCAATACACCTATCTATAAAGAGATCAATGGACTGCAAAATAGAATTAAAATACCTCCAAATATAATGAATTCAACCAGAAAAACCACAATAACGAATTAAATCTCACAAAAAGCCCGATTCTTCATTCCCTTGCTAATCCAAAGTGCCAAAACCACGCTAAACCGCGACGGTTTGTTAACGCGTGAAAGTTTGCGTCCATAAAAAGTGGTGAAACGCTATTCAGACACGGTAGAACGGTAGAAGCGGTGAACTTTGGTCGCGTGTTTACGTCTGTACAGGCGTGACGGGGCTAAAACAATAGAGAAAAAGGGGAAATGAGAGATCCGATTATTATTCGCGTGCAGCCAGCTGTGCAGATCGTCGATAATTCGATATACAGCATCAGAAATAATAGATACTCTCTCTCTTCCATTCGCTTCCTCCGTCATATTTTCATTCCACGAAACAGTCCCCTCTCCGCTCTTCCACTTCCCTGTTTCAACATCCGGAAATCCGGAAATACGGAGAATACACGGAATTTTATATTTTGAATCAGGTACGTCCTTTGTCGTGTCTTTTAACGTACGAGAAGCAGTTTTCTTGCTAGAGTATCGAAAAAAACCTTATCTGAATTTACAAATTTCCGTGAAAATACATGTACGAAGATTGTATTAATAATAACCATTATCGTGTGATGTTCGATCTTTTCCATGATGCAAGAATCATTGAATACGATCAACGATAAATGTACAGATATTGATCTCTATTTTTTTGCCGATGTAAGACTTTGAACAAGCAGTGTCTTACGACAAAGAAAAGCTGTTGTAGAAATATTTGGGACACTACCCAAGAAGCTGCAGTTCAGTTTCGTCGATACTTTTCAATACCTCTCAGCAGTAAGAAGATTTCCCTCTATTCCTTTTGAAGCCATGCAACATTCATTCGATCCGACTTTATCACGAATAATAACATTATCTCGAATCTATTATAGTCCCTCCGATTCTACCATCGAAATCTTTCAATGTCATCCATTTGCTTCTCGAGCATCTACAAATCAAACGTATCGAAATCATGCGTCTTATCGCAGCGATAAATTACAGTAAAAGTCGAAGACGATCTTCATTGCTGAATCGCGTGAAATATTAGGGTAGTTGAAAAATTCTATCAGCTTTCTCTTGTATATTTATAACTAGGCTTGAGCAAATCTGAGTTGAGATAGAGATAAGAGATGATGAAATTATTTCTCTATCGTCAAGATTTCGTACATTTTTGTGCTTCTTCCTCCTATGCGAAAGAATAGTAGGTCTAACTTTTTGTAGAAAATAAATACTAATACTTGCGTTATGTACGATAATTCTTAAGCTATGAAATTTGCATATATTTGAGTCGTAAACAACGTAATCAAATTATTTTACAACTGATAATAATTATTCTACCATTGTTCTACAATAAAATAAACTACGATAAACACTTCGATCCTTTTACTCTTCGCGCAAAGACAGACCTGCAGTGATCACATAGACCCATAAAATCATGGATAAAAAGCTTATGATGCTCCCAAATGCCAAACTCCAAGTACCATTAAACGGTACCAAAAAAATTCATCTTCTCCAATTTCACCAACCAAGCGTAATCTCGACGAATCTCGGTATCCCGTGAGTTCCATTCGCATTTTGAAGAATCCACTCTCGTGGATATCTCGGCACACGAATAAATCGTCAGTGGCTGTAGGGGAACGCAATAAAACACGATGATCGTTCAACGTGGAACGCTTCCGTGGATCGATATAAAACGAGATATGCCTGGTCGCGACGCTGCGAATGGGCCTCTCTGATCGAACGAGAGAAAAGAAAAAAAAAGAGATAGCCAGAGATGAAACGACGATGATGTAGAATGAGATGGGCTGTGGGAAAAAAAGAAACGAACGAAAGCGAAGATCCGTTTATTGGCGGTGGCGCGTAACAATGGCACCAGGCCTGGTAATTGACAATGAGGGGAAAAGGTAATGGAGGCGGTTCTGGTGTCGTTCGCCAGGTTCCTCTGGTCGATCTGATCGTCGTGACTCTGATCGCCATTGTCCCTTGGATCTGTGCTGGACTCGCGAGTGGTCTGCCGAGTGGGAACTCGAATTTATTATTCGGCCGCGTGCTTCACGTCGGCCGCAGAAACAATAGGAAAACGAGAGAGGAAGCGGGCCGCTCCGCAAACGTTCGAGAGCCACTCTCATCTGTCGATCTCCTCTCTCCTTTCGTTTCTCATTCACTCTCTCTCTCTCTCTCTCTCACTCAATCTATCTATCTCTCGGTCTCGAGTTGTCTACTCTTGTCGGCAATGTGGCTGGTCCAGGGACGCGCTACTGCACGAGCTGGACAATCGATCAGAGCCATCGACGCGTGTATGAATCGAGAATATCTTTAGGGTTCAGTATGCATGGTGCCTCACGACAAGGTGAAATGGTTCGAGTATAGATTGAGTTTATACCCCTGTTCATGAGTTTGATGACAGCCAGCAAGATCGTACAAGATGCGATGATTAGTTCAGATTAATGATGTCTCATAATTAGACTGCGGATTTTTATGCAATTTTATATTTTCGTGAACACGACTAGAGAAATATTTGAATGGAGATTTGTTGTACTTCTTAAGAATTATTGTGATTCGGCCGTGGATAATTTATGCGTTTCTGTATATTATATGCATATAAAAATCCGCTGTCTACTCGTAATATATGATAAGTTTAATGTTCTGCGCAAAGTTTAAAATCGAAATTTAAACACAGATGACTCAAAAATAACTCTACCTTGCTATATCGACAGTTCCACTAAAAATCATATAAAAACTATATAATTTAAAATTTGTAGTTTATACCTGATAGAATTAGATAGATTTCTTGTTAAAAAGAAATAACACAAGGGTTTTGAGCGGGTGTGTACATTACCGTACACACACAGGTATATACATGTACATAAGACCGTATGCATCGTGCACGTACGTTTGACGATTAACAGCGTATCGTGTTAGCTTCGATGGTCCTGAAGATCGTGGAAGAGATAGAGAGGATGATTGGAATTTCATGCCTCGGACGATTTTCTTCTCTACATTCTTTTCTCTTGATTTTTACTTGGTTAGAAAGGTTGTGACCGACGGCACGCGAGTAATGAGATTGACGAAGCGCAGGTGACGCGTTAGCGCCGCTTCGGTAATCGAGATCGCTACATACAACCTTTGCTGGTGACACCGACGCTCTTATTTTAACGACAGATTGAAGATTTTATGGTAATAGTCTGTGTACCAGAGAAGCGAGCCGTGATAGGCTGTTGAACCTGAATCTATTCGCACGCGTGTTTTTATCTCTCTGTGCATGATATGAATATGTAAAATAGAAGACTGTTCCTCGTATAAGTTTGCATCGGTATTTGTATACTGGTATGCACTTAGTGTGTGGTATATTTTAGCTTTTTCGATATTTCTAGAATCGAGGATGGCTTTTAATTTGTGTTGAATCTGCGTCTTTTTTTAAATTTTAGATTTTTAGCATTTTTGTGGATTGCTGCGTTTAGACGTTTTTTGATTATTGCTGGTGTTGCTTGAATTTCTAGATTTGTAGAATTTTTTGTTGGACTATGTGATCAGTGTTTTTAGAACTTTAGAATTATATACGAATAATGTAAATGGTTTCAGTGTTCGATACTTTAGGTATTTAGTATCCTAGACTTTTGATCATTCCGGTATTAATAACTTGGCATTTTCAGTACTCTTGAAATTTGATGCTTCCCATGTTCCATATTTTAGCTATATATATTTTCGATTCTACATTTCTTGATGTTTGAGAATTTTCGATGATTTCTCTATTGGTATTTCTGGTATGTATGCAATACTTTCGATGACTTTCATCGTCGATATTCGCTTAAACGACTCGTCATACAATCGATCATCGGCTATTCTACTTACAAATCACAGGACCTACTTACAACACCCAGATGTCTCCACGATTCTTTCATCCGATTACTAAACCCCTGTTTACCAAAGGAACGAGCTAGAAGCAGCAACTTTTGTACGATTACCGTTCATTACGACGTATAACATTCATTCTCATCCAATATGACCGATAATCCTACCGGAACGAACGAGAACTTCGAATCACTTGGGTCCCATGAATGTACACCAAAAGCATCTCGGTTCGTCGGTTGGTTTCACACCCTTAACCAAACATTGATATTCATTTACTTTCATAGTCTTCAACGAATGGAGGAACATCAGGCTACACATAACTTGCAAATATGCGTAATTAATGGCGGACGAGCGTAGGTGGTGCTGTAGCCATTACACGTGCAACATGAAGCAACATCGAATTATTTTCACGTGGTTCCCAGCGCGACTCTGCAATTTCCAGCTTTTTTTTCGATATCAGAGTTGGTTTGACGATAGGAATACTCGTGGAAACACACACATCACGCAAAACTTTCATTTTGTTTAAAGTGTATACGGGAAACCGTGTAACTGTGGAGAATTTTTCGAATTTCTTTGTCGAGCGTGTAGTTAACGTTATCGTGTCGCTTTTGATTTTTGTTTCTCTTCCGAAGATTCGGAAACGTTGGGACGATAAAACCGTGTAATGGTCTCTGCATTGTTTCCAGTTGTTTCGAGTAGCGTGGCGTGGTTAGAAAGTTTTGAATGGTGGTTGTTATATTTTTCTGGAAGGTAGTGGAATTTTAAAGTGTCAATTAGAAGCATATTCGAGTATCGATATTTTTTGAAGTATTTATAATTTGAATTTATCTTTGTGCTATAAACAATCACCACAATGATTATCTATGAATTGAACCCTCTTACACTCTTGTAGACAATTCTTTAATTCAATTATTGATAATAGAAATATATTTCTCCTGATCTTAAATTAATAAATCTAACCGATTAATTACAACAAGTATCTTAACATTCGTAAACACGAACATAAATATGAGCACAATTAAAACGAACAAAATATATATCTAAATAGATTACAAAATATTAGGATTAAAAAATCAGACTGTATACTACCTGTGATACTGTGATACTGTTTTATGTGATACGTGATACGTGATACGTGTACGTGTTATATGTATGAATACAATCAAGTCAAAAAAATAACGTAAATAGACAAACAAATATTTAAAAAATCTTAATATACATACCATATCAATACACGAAGAAAATAAATTAAATCGCACGCCAAAAACTAAAATGTGCCAAACATCCGGACGACGATAGCATCGACGAGCCGGTCAAGCGAGCGAGCGGTCATGAGTGGACGTTAAATCAAAATGGAAGCATCCGTGAAACACGGTTCGGTTCTCTGACGCGCATTATTTACCGTATACTTTTACACCGTCCTGCCGATTGTTCGACAGAATCCACCGGTACGTTCGTTGTTAAATTAATGATTAAATCGGCTGACGAAACGTGGTAGCGCGCGCATATTACAGGCGTACGCATGAGGACCGTGCGTACGTGTGTGCAATATTCCACGACCGCGTTTTACGTATGCTTCACGGCAGATCTGAGCGATCTATAGCGCTCGAGGTCGTATGGTAGTGTGTGTTAGTTCACGCAATACGTTGCCGATTTGGTGCAACATTCTGGTTGACTTGCGTCGATGTGTTTTCAACACGTGCAGCAAAAAGGTTCCTTCGAATTTGTTTTTTCGTATTTTTTAATGTTTAATCGTAAAGCAACTTTGTATATTTCGATTCGTTTTACCGTAGTTATACCGTTTGATTAGTAAATCGAGAAATAGCTCTGTCCTTTTGGAAAAAGTTTCATTGTCTTCGATTTCGTTTGTCCTTTCCATGTCCTTTTACATTTTTTTATTTTAAGCATACAACGAACTTAGAAATGAAAACTTGTATACTTTAAAAATTCCATTATTTCAATGCTTTTTAAATAATTGTGTCCTTACACGCTAGATAAAACAATGAGTTTCGTATAATAAATGTTCCATCCTTTTCTGAACCACCATTTCCTTTCTTTAACTGTAAAGAGAATATTATCATGAGCTTTAATACTTTAGAACTTTAATTACAGAAAGTTTCATCCCCTTCCCTTAACTTACATTTTTTAATACTTTTTAGTCCATATATTTTAAAGGAACTTTTTATACGTTAAAACGAATGCTGTTACTTGAGAATTTTAATTAGAAAAAGTAGCTTCGTCCTCTTTGAATTTATCTTCCTATTACTTTTCGTTTCCTTTTTCTAATGGTTTATTCTTCCACGATGTAATGAATCAATTAATATGTATGTTCTCTGGTATAAAAGTATTGGAGGGTTTTAGCAGAAATTCAAAACCGAGTTGGAAAAGAACTGTGGAACGGATAATTGTAGGAAAACATTGGTATTTTGTTCTATTTTTTATGTGGAAGTTATATAGATCCTGTATCAAAGAATATTTTCGCTCAGCCGATGAAACTTTTAACTTTGATGTTCTACTTTACGTTATCCATTTGATCTGTACTTGCCATAAATTAGATGTTAATCAGAAATGAAATACATACTAAGAGGATTAAATTATGGGCAGAGATTTCTACTAAACGAGAACGATCAACATTTTTCAAGTTATCGATGCATTGGATATAAAAAGTTGAAGATTACGTAATCCAGAATTTTTAATGTAAAACATTGAAGATTGAATTACGGATAATATTCGTTAGATATTTTATTTCTTCTGTTTGTACAATAACGTGAAATTTTGTAATCAATTAAAAGAAAATTATGCTTAGAAAATTCATATGAAAAATTAGTTTCGACCATTTATAGATATAAATACCAAAATTATCATAATATTTCTTCGATATATTCAGAAAATTCAATAGAGGAAATTAGGTACAGATTTAATTGAAGCAAACAGAGAAGTTTAATCCCGTCCTTGCTTCGGTGAAAGTTCAAATTCTTCATTAAAGACAACAGCTTACAAGACAACAACACAAGTTTTCAAACCTTTGTTAGAAGTTTCCAGCCTTCGTTACAATGCTTCCACAAATTAAAACTTCCTTGTTTATATTTAATGTAAGTATAAACATAGACCATGTAAGCTCCATCAAGAATCACAAAACTGGAGCTACAAGACTACTCACTTTTTCCTGATGCTTAATTAGAATGTTTGAAAACACCAATTCTATGTCGTGCTAGATTGAAGTTTAAACAAGAAGATCGGAACGCGAAATTTTTCTGGAATTAGAGTTTATTTTGACATTTAAATTTAATTAACAAAACGAAGAAGAAGAAAATAATACAAAGAACGTAAGTACTTAATGTACAGAATTTGATAATCTATAGAGTGTATACAATGTGTTACTAAAATCCGAGAACGGCGGTAATGTTGTACAAGTGCGTATCAGTAAGCCGATTAGAATGAATGAGGCCGCGATTACGCGAAGCACGTAGATTATTCACTATTTACCGCCAGATCGCGATTGAAAGTGCGTAAGCCGGTTGCCGCAGCTTGTTGATTTATACCGCTCCGTGCCCTTCATCTCCGTGGCCGCGAAAAGAAAAATAATTACCGCCGAACACTGCCGAAGGTAGACGAGCATTGCCGTTAGAACTTCGGAATTCGAAGAACAATGATCAGCGGTTCGAAAATAATGTGTACACAGACGCGACGGCTTAGTCGGCTGGGATGCAAAAACTAAGCGCTAGGCCCAGCGCTGTGATTATCGAAGCAGAAGCGATCATTGCCTCGAACCTGCCGTTAGATTCCTTGCCTTTAGACTTGTTCTATACAAGAACATAAATTTTTATGACGAGTTACTACGATATCCTGTTACTTCTTAATTAGTAAAATTATTTACTACAAATTATTTACTAATTATTACTAAAAATTTTCTAGACTTATTTATTGAAACTTGTAAATCTATCATCGAGGTTCTTGGAAATTCAAGATTAACGTAGTTCATAATTTTAGACAACAATTGTTGGCCGCTAAGTTGTATGTACACAGCACAATCGGGCAGAAAGTTATTCTACATGCAAAATTAAGTTCGAAATTCCTGCAGAATACAATCGTCCCATTTGAAATCTCGTTTACGAGATAATAGAACTTAAAAAGTTATTCAGTATGCATGTATTGGACTAGCATTAAAAAAAAGCTACATTCAACATTTCAGAGATATTTTCGCATGCAGAATAACATTCTGTACAATTGTTCCCTCGTATCCTGCGGTAATTGATCAAATTCGCTATTTGACAAGCTTCCAAATTCAATTAACACTTTTATATTTTTGATTTCAAACGGAGCTTCGAGTGAAAAAATGTTCTTCTATATTTTTCAACTGAATGTTCGTACAGAACAATTTCCTATTTGGTTGTAACACGCATCCTACTACACGAGTATGCATAATAGAATACGTCGGTTTCCATGTTCATTCTACTGACCAAAGTCAGCCAGTTAATTTCACGTGGCAACGATAACGGATGGCTTCTTGCCGCATCAGTCATAAATTAAAAGCCGTGGACAGTGGACGAATGCAAATTAAGAGCGGTAAATAAATCAGTGCGCCCATACGCGCGCGTTTTATGTTCGGAGTAGCGCTAATTACAACCATCCTTTGGAGCGGTGGCGCTGTGTAATTAGATACGATCGCGTGGAACATACGCCCGCGTGAAGAAGAGGAAGGGGGAAAAGATGGGAGAAGAGAGAGAGAGAGAGAGAGAGAGAGAGAAATTAACGTCCACAGAACGGACGTTCAAGGGGTGCACTTTACTACGGTGAAACGAGTATGAGACACACGTTTGTAAGAGACGAAAAGGTGAATCGAGTGTCACTTTTATGTCGATGTTTATCGTGTACCTTTATGGTATTAGTTAGAATTGCCATTTCTTTGAAAAGTTACGTTCAAGTACTATTGCTTTGTTATACAATTGATAGGAGTAAGTTTTGTAGAGCATGTAGCAAATGCAGAAGTTTGAAACGTTATACAATGGCTACAGAAAATATTTGAACATACCTTTATTTCCCCCTGAAGCGACTTTTTGTTAGATTTTACATTTTATTACAAATTTAATATATTTGGACTTAATTAATTAGCATAAAAATTCTATAATAGATACAATGGTGTACAAATAGTTTGTAACCACTGTAGTTAGATTTGGGTGTATATTTTTGAAAATTTATAAACATTTCATAATTTTCATTTATTTTCATTGAAATGCGTGAAAATAGATCGTAACATCGGTTGTTGTATGTTCTTGTATTATTAGTAATTAATAATTAATTTGCGTATATAATGATTCATTATTAAAAGTAATTAAATCTGGTTTGCATAGGGGTGAACAAGCCAATGCAAATTAACAAATGATTATATGATTGCGGTGCACGATGATTGAAAAGCGTAAACAAAGTGATTAAAGAGTATACAAAATGAGTGTACCTGAAATATGTGTTTTAATAATTTTCAATAATATTTGAATTCTATTATTATGAAATATTTTTTTCTTCGTAGGTATATCTTTAAATATCTGTTATTCTATAATTAATTATACAAAATAATTAAAACACATGTTCAAACATTTATACGTATATTTCTGATTAAAGAAATTTTATCTCTATCTTTACGTACGGAACGTTTTTAATTTTAATTATATCGAAGAGTTGGAATTGGTGGAATTCTTAGATTTTGTAGAGAATGCTAAAATCTTAATTTTGCATTCCTTTTAACTCAAAGAACCCGCATGAAAAATTCAAAATTATTTTTTCCATCTCATTTTCTTTACGATATTCTACGATATGTAGGATTGAAAAAATGAAAAAATTTTAAAATTCGCATTTCGTAATTCGTAATAAACGTCAGTTATCGTTTATAAGTCTCCTACAGACATCTCTAATGACAGTTTCCAGGTTTAACGACCACTCCAACAACACTCTGTACTTTACGAAAGCTCCTTCATCATAAATATTAATTATCCATTAACGTGTGCTCCGTCCCGTCAAATATCTTCTCATTAATACCATTTTCCATTTCTCAAAGAAAACACAGTAAATTCCTACAAATCGTCTGCTAACTTCAACATCCACTTCGCAACTCCAAGATCCTTCAATCCCGGAAACTCGTGAAAATTACAATGAACAAATTCAACTCGCGCAATTTCCTTTGCAAGAGTTCCAAGAGGGGACAATATCTCACGGACATCGTTTCTCCTCAGTTTCTTCTCAGAAGAATTTCCTTATAAGATCACGTGACAACGGGGTCCCGCAATCGAATCTGGAAAGAGACGCTCAAGCAACCAGAGGACTTTCGCCAACTTTCCAAACGTAGAAGCTTCCCAGCCGTATTTAAATCTGCCTTCGAGAAGAAGAAGAACGAAAACACTGGCAACGAGCTTGTCTAAAAGGGGGAAAAAGTTTCGCGACAGCTCGTTGAACCGATAAGAACAATACGGTTGCGAGTTTCGCGGCTGACGAAAGATACCAGGACTATTTGGTTATCGCGTCGAGTCTCGCGCTGATTGGACAGTCTTGACTGTTAGCTTGTTACTTGGACGTTGGTCTTCCAATTCTCGCGATTGGTACCCCTAGAACTTTCGATTGAAATTGCATCGTGTCCCTAATTAACGGTAAGAATTTCGTCGAAGCGATCCTCCAGCCACAGAATTGCCCTGATTGCTATTTACCTTACGTGCTTTCTTGTACCGAATCAAAGAAATATGCTATATATAGAATATATATATAGAAAGAATAGCCTCTTTTATTGGTTGGTTGGAACTAAACGGGTGACTGGGGACGTGGGGACTCAGTTTGTAGTAGTTTGTGAAGGTTCGTGGGGCAGGTTAAGAGTAAAATCGTGAAAGTTTGATGGAGTCAGTTTGGCATTACTTGAAAACTTGGGTACAAATGAGATTGGTAAGATATTTAGAGTTTGAAGTTTGAATTATTTCTGGAGTTGTAGAAGTAACATTAATTCGAATGGTATTTTTAGAATTAAGAATTTTGTAATGATGGAATAATGACAATTTTTACATTAGCTTCTCTCGTTTTTTAGTCTTTAAACGAAGAGCATTTAGTAAGCATCTCTTATATGGATAAGAAGTTTCTTCTTTTCGATAGTTTTAATTATTATTTTATCTCCTACAGTATAACAAACTTATAGTATATATAAGATTAGTGTGATATGTATAGCGTAAATGCTACTAAAATACATAAATATTCCTGTCTTTCAATATATAAGTTTGATACCATATTGAAAAACATGTTGCACATATTTAATAAAAAAAAAGTGTATTGAATTTACATTACGTATTTGTGTCTCTGTACATTTCTGAGATAATCGAGAAAAAATTAATCTATATACCACCGCACGTAAATTTTTATTGTTTCACAATTTCTTTTCATTTTTTGACAAAGGTGGAATTACGGAAAGTATCAAGATTCGCCTTTCTCTTTATTGCCACGGATTAATCAAGGCTCAGAAACTTCTACCACCACGCGGTCAGACATTAAAAAATTATTCCTCGCTCTGAATCCATTAATTTACATAACTACATACTAATTTACCAAACACTTATTTTCCAATGTATCAGTCTTCCTCCTGCTCCATATTCAACCCAACCAAATTAATCGAAGCTAATAACTTACTGGTGAGATAATCACGAGCTGAACCTTTCCTTTTATCCCATTCACCTGGAAATCCCTCAAGGAAACCACTTACAAATATTAATCTTTACCGGTGATTCCTATCGAGCGTGTCGTTCGTTTCCGCGCGTATATCATATCGCGCAAATAAAACCACCTGCAAATCTCAGAGAACACGAACATGCGTTTGTACGAGAAAGAACAAACAAATTTCCAGCAAAAGCGCGGACGATCTCGGCATTTATTCCATACGTAACCGGAATAAAAATAACGGTCCCGATTTTGAACAAACCGTGTGTATCTATTGCTAAAAAGAAAAGTCTGTCGATACTGTGAAAATTCGTTCGAATAGGACGAACGCGAAACGGATGCACGAAACGACCAACCGAACGACAAACACGCGCGCAAAATTCCAACTACGTATGGAACTTCCGGAAAAATGAGAGCGAACGAAAACGTAGAAAGAAGAGTCGCGGCGGGAGAAAACGGGGCAAGCACATTGTACCGGTTCCCCGTACGACGTGTACTTACAATCGTTCATAATTATGAGAGCAACGCGGTTCTGCGTCCTAACAAGAAGCATTATTCAACGAAAATGCAACGGGGCTGCGATACATGTAGCAACTACGAGACTATGAAGGATCCTCTGCATATATTCTCTTCTTCATCTACGTGGATTCTGGTTATAGAGGAGATTGTGGTAAAATTTGAAGCTTGAGAATAAGGTTCTGTAAGTCTGATATCTAATAGAATATCGGTGAAATTAAGATTTCAATAGAATCGTTCGATATTAGTATAAATTGAAAAATATGCCTGAGTTTCTGAGTATGGAAATTGGTCTACTCTATATGTCTAGTAAATTTCTCAATTTTATTATTTAGTTTCTAAAAGACGTATAAACTTGCTTCAACGCATTTGTTTATTCGTTAAAAGAAAGTAACAGAAATGATCGTTTCAAATTAAATTTGAAGAAGAAACATTTGCAGTGACATTACTTTTGTCTTCTTTGTCAATTTATGAACAGTGATCAGTACGGTTTCAACTATTGCTGAAGGATGGGATCGTGTAATTTCGATGTTAACAAAATAAAAGGCGAAGAATATCATGTAACATTGAATTGGCCAGAAAATTCTATCTTCCTTTTCTGTTAAAAGATAGTAAATCATTTGTCGTTTATATGAAAGTTGTAAACATCGAAGGGCGAAGAGATGCGAGAAAAGAGCGAACTGGTAGAGCAAAATAAAACAAACAGTAGGAAACCTCGACAAGCCAGGAGAACGTGAATGAGAGCAGACAACGAGTCGTACCCCGCTTGAATTGGAGAGGGTGTGCAACGTTCTGGTGTCGTCGACGACGATGTCGTAGCTGCTTTTAATTGCGTATTCGGCATGTTGCTAAAAAGGACTTCGTTATCCTGTGTATCCACCGATACACACGAACGTGCAATAAAAGACTGCAAACGGAAGCATAATTAAAAATTACGAGGCACGTGAAAATCGTGATACCTCGTGAATGTCGTACCTTTTCGCGGCTGGCGGGTTGGGAATTTAAGGGAGATAAGAGAACAGCCTCCAGCAACGATCCATGATATGTATATACTGGCGTTCCCTCGTAAAATCGTCGCGAAACGTGAGATAAGAACTAACTGCCCTCTCCGAGTCTTCGAATGACGTTCGCTAATCTTGCGGTACAAGATGAGGTGATTGAGGTCTACACCAAGAAAACTTTGAAAAGAATGAGGGAATAATGGTGGTCAAGAAGATTACAAATGATTATTTTGTGCATCTTTCTTTACAAGTGTTTACAGTAGCCTGATGATTACTGTATCAATTTTTATTGCTTTCTTTGAGAAGAGATTTTTTATCGAACTCTTTACACGATTGTATAACTGAAATATCGTAACATCATATGATTTGAAAGTTGTGTATTCGTACAGGTATGGGTACATTTTTTAGTTCTTACTTTGCTTATTAATCGCTGGACCAGTATACTGTGCCATTGAATTAATACGCTATGGTGTATCAAATAATTTATTCCTGATGGTAATAGGAATTCTGACATCGATCAATTTTTGCAACCTGGCATAGATAAGAATTTCAAAAGTAATCCCAATTTTTATATAAGAACGAGAATCGCAGTAATCAGTCAAGCTTTAATCTCACAAGGAACCGTTTCAGTTATACATATAACCTGCAACGTAGAGAGGTAAAAAATTTCCTCCTAAAGACTTCCCTGCTCCAGAAAAGACAGTATCCCAATAAATACCTAGATACGCTAAATAAACCAAATAATACAATCTAACCAGGCGCCGAATCATTCGCAGTTTCCCATCGACTGTTCTTAGCCCCGTATGCTTTTAACATTCGAACTAGCCGTAAACGGAGAGCACGGCAGCAACAGGACGAAGCAATTCGAGTGACAAAGGTGAGAGGCGCGTCTTTGTCCGAGGCAGAACCGCGTGGAAATGCGAAATTTATCCGATGCGTAATGAGGCAAAATTAATCAATCGTCGATATTGCAGCTCGGCCGCTTCGGGAATCGGAATCCTTTGTGAATTACGGCCCCGGTGAATGGATGTGGCAACGTACGGACGCATAGATTACAAATTCTCGAATGCCCGATAGCTTCCGGTGTCGTCGCTAGAATGGAACTAGCGAATCGAAAACATCGAATTCATCCGAGACTTCCGGTATCTTTTTATCGTTCGAGATTAAAGCGTTCATGTTCCATCTCTCTCTTTCTCTCTCTCTCTTTTCTCTTGCATTCTTACTTTCTCCATTTCTTTGCGCGCTTTAGAAAAAACGCATTGTTCGTGGCAGACGAGCAAAGTGTTCCGTAACGTTAAGCCCCTAGATCCTTTTTTGTTGCGAAAAAGAACCAGGCTTCTCTTTCTCATCTTTTTTTTTTCTCTTCTTTACGATGTAATGAAAAATCAATCGAGCACACGCCGACCGATTAAATTATGTTATTAACGTTATCGTTATGAGGGAGAAGGGAAAAGCGATCGTGAGAGCAATAGCGAATTTTTTTCGTACAAACGCTGTTTTTGTGTGAGAGTATGTATAATGTATACAAGAGCGCTTAAAAATAGAAGATCTGCTTACCTTTGGTGGGATACAGCTTTATTATAAAATAATAGTAGGTAAAATGGGGGTTTAATAATTTCAATCTTTTTTATCTGTTATACGATAACTCTTAAAAATAACTTGATATTTGTCCATTTTCCATAGAATGATAATTAATCATAGTATTATTAGTAAAAGAAGGTAGGGCGATTTTATTTTTCGTTATTTACTTTTGTAATAACGTTGCAATAGAACTGTCCCAGTTGTTTGATATATAATATCGATTGTGCTGCACAAAAATAAAACTGGAAAGAATAAAGTCCCGGATTCTCTTAATGAAATGGATGGAACTGATTGTTATTCAGTAAGAATAAAATAAATTTCGATTTTGTAGATTTTTTGTGTTTGCATTCTGGTCTACGGCAAACACTGTATTTCGAAAAAATTGTATGGATGTGAATACATATGTGGCATGCGAATAAATCCTGTACGGTGTTGACCGACGCGATCCTATCTGAAGTAGGCCTGTGTTTATCTGGCACGCTATCATTGATGACATGAACTGTAGAATTGTTGTTGGAAAACATTGAATTGCGCTAAAATAAAAAAGATAAATAAAATAGTAAAATCATATAAAGAAAAAATAAAAATCGAGAGAACCATAGAATTTTTTATCTACGTTCATACGTGCTTTTCGTTTTTTATACCTATTGCATACATACGAACATTACACACAGTACATATATCTTTATATATATATTTTTTCGAGAAACATTTTTCACGCGAATTTTTAGTTATTTGAAGTCGTCAAAACCAAGATACTCGCTCCGTATATTTATACGTTTTATTTGACAATTTCATTTCAAACTATACCATTTTTTATTTTGATCTAGTTATATTTTATATAAAGAAATTGAATGAAGGATCACATTTTTACAAATATAATTTTACAAGATATGTTGCTAATACTTTTTTGTTCACTGCGCGCCTAAAGCTATTCTGAATAATGTTTAATCAAGATTTATGAATAAGAGTAATTAGAAATGGATCGCTATTTCGGAAGCTGCGAGTGTGATTAATAATTAGATAAATTCTTTACACTTGGAACAAACAGAGAAGGAATTTTTCGCTATCTGAAAATTATGCCGGTTGAAATTCACTTTTTATATTCTTCAACAAAATACACTGTAGGGAAGCATGAAGCCAGAGGAGAAAAGTTCATGGTGAAATCTCATTACTTTTAACGCGCCTGCATTGTTTTCGTATGAAAGGGATCCGTCGTTAGCCGAAAAATTGCAATTTTTCAAACGAAAGATCACGACGACAGAAGATCGAGCCGTGTCTCTGTGCCACGTGTAATTATCATGCTTTTCTCATTTGAAACCTTTACAGGATGTTTCACCATCGCAAGCACATGTGCACAATCGTAAACAGGCTTCTCAATTCCATTTTACGGAAAGTTATTTCTCATCGCGCGTGAAAAGCCATCCTTCGTGCCTTTTTAGTGTCACTGGACAAAAATCAAAAGGAATTTCCAAATTCTGTATTCTGAATGAAATTTTCAAATAATATATAATCAATATATCAAATAATAATATATAATAATATATAATGATAATTTAATTCAAATCGCCACGCAGCTATCCGATCTCTATTCCCAGCATCAAATTATACAATATGCTTTCATATCATATTGCAAGCTCAAATATCTCGGTTTTTCAAAGTTTGTTTTGCTCCAATATTCCATTCTGTATATTTTTAATACGAAATTCGAACTAAACGAAAAAAATGCGTAAAATGTAAATCTTCGCTTGCAACGCATGAATCGAATGTTGTACGAAAATGTTTCAAATATCTTGTACATACAATTTTTACAATGAAACATCTTGTAAAAACGATATAATTACAACTGTAGTTCATAGATCCACTTGCTTTGTTATAATAGCAAATGAATAATAAGAATATATGAATGTAGAATGAATAATAAGAATATAAGAATGTAGAATCTAGAATGTATGAACTAATGACAAGCCAATAATATAAGCCATACAGATTTTGGTCTTCTTTCAATATTTTTTACTCTTGCATTTTACTATTTTTTACTCCCTTATTATTAATTACCCTTGTACGTTCTTGGAAAAATAGAATGGACGAATAATTGCTTTCGCCGAATGAGAATTTTTCTATTGGTTTAAATTTTAATTGTGTTAAATAATTTAGTAAAACGTTGACTATCATCGTAGCAATCATCGTGTTAATCTTCATAAAACAACACAAAGACGACTAAAACAATAAGAATAGAATTTAACCAATTTTCATCAAGTGTAACCCTCTTTCTCGACATCAATCATCGCGACATACGTTACTCGACGCAAGAAGGGGCCAAGTAACCATGTCCCACGATGATTAAAAAATTAAAGCTAATTACGAGCAAGGTGCAGCCTTCGTCGCAGTGGAGGCAACGAGACGACGCGTCGCGTCTGATCCAAAAGGAAGCAACGGAAAGAAGAACGGGGACGCCTCTGAAAGGATATCCATTATATCCGTCGGTCTGCGTTTAAAATTACTGGCTGCACTCCGCTGCATTCTGCGTTAACAGACACGAGGGGAGTGCATGATTGTAACGCCACGGCCTGTAGAATGACAATGTGGGAGGACAGTAATCACGACAATGAAGGAATAACTGCGCTCGGTGCTTGCTGGCTCGTATAACGAGATTGCTGATGACGATGATCGCCACCGGGGACACCCACCTCCCTTCTCCGACTCGGCTGGCTATTAATTAACATCGAAGAAAGGGGGACTAGAACGTTCAAATCGACTCGATTCGATCTGTTTCGACGGCGTCGATCTATTTTTTGTCTTTTCGTCTCTTAACGCTTGATCGTGTTTTGGATTGGAAACTTTCTCCAGTGTATGATGAAAACACGTTTCACTTTAAAAAGATGTATATATATAGCAGTTTCAAGTTTGTGGTAATTTTTAAAAATATTCTTGTTGATTCTTATATTTAATCGATATTACATATCACTTGAATTCTTGTTTTAATTCATAGGAATACCGATACTAAAAGAGATACAGTTTGCATAAGAAGTTGTTGAAGATATGTTAAATTTGTTGAAAACGAAGTATAAACAAATGGTAAAAGGTAATAGTCATATGTTATATTATGTCAAGCTTGATGAAAGCATGAAGATATGTAGGGGAAGAAATATAAAAAAGCAGACACATACTGCGTTTAGAGCAATCATCAATCGTTTATAGGAAAGAATGTTTCTTCAGAAAATATTTTACCTGTGAAAATATTATATACTATATATGTATTAAATTAATTAATTTTGCCTTTCCTATGAATTTTAATAAATCACGAACTTTTTCGTCTTAGAAGTCGTTTGAATATGTTAATTTACAATCATCGCGAAGATAAATGTATGTACCGGTATTGTACTTTGAGCGCAGTTTAGAATTAAGTGGTCTGTTATGACTAGCGTGCTGCATTCCTTGCGTAAGTGGACTAGTTTCTTTGTCACAGGATGAATATGGCCAATTGTAATGCGTAAAATAACTACTTGATCCATTCTGGAGAGTATAACGGTCGATTCATAGTCCTTGAAGAAATATTTCATAATGTTTTTCATACAGGTGATGTCATGGAAGTGTTTGCTTCTATGTTATTAATTCATTTTTTTACTTCTATTACCAAAGCATTCGTGAACAATATTATTCCTTTTTGTTTCGATATAAAATATAAATTCCTAAACATTTGAAACTTTCGCGAGATTTTAAACAGTTCTAGAAATATAAATAAATAGTTTGTAGAAAGAGAGATTGCAGTTTTCTTTTACAGTTATAATTATGTAAGCAAAAAAATGTATTGCTCTCTTAAACGATAGAATATATATAGAAGTTTATTCTATTTGATTCCATTACATATAGAACCTTATTCTCTTTATTATATTTTTTCTTATATTCTTTCTATTATATTATATTTCTGTTTCTTTTATTGCTCATACTGCTGTAGTCTGTTTCTTGAGTCCCTTTCTTATATCAACTGGTACGTAATCAATTACGACGGAACACCGAAAAGCTACGGGACAGGAGGTTCTGCCGTTATCTGACCAAATTGTCGTAATAATCTCGTGACGTAATCGAACGGCGGGAGAGTTGCCCAGAAAGAACGAAGAAAACCATCCAAATAACGAAGCTCTCTAATAATATCAACAAAGATACGGGCTACGGAACACCATCTGTAGCTCTTCCATCTCTAGATCCACCAGCTGATTAACTACATTGTAATTCTCAAGTGTCACGAATAGAAAACCATTATAAAATATATTAATAAAATAATATTATTTGAAAATTATTGAAGAAGAAAAATAATAATAAGTATTGTTACATTATTTACGATGAGGTGGTACTAAACGTGTTGGTTTGTTTTATAAAGAAACGAGTGATGAAATCATAATAGTCAGTTATATTAAAATCAGTGTGAATACAAGTAAAGCGATAGTGTATGCCGGTTATAATCGTCGCTCGCTCAATACTCGTATGCCGATCGCAGAAGGGATAACAATTTAACTCTTCGACTCTCTAACTATTCAAATATTCAACTATTCTAGAGAGCACGTTCGTACATTTATATCGACATCCGATATACAGAAAGTTCAAAGTTAAAGTTTTTGTGTAACTCCGGTTGAAGATTACCAGTAACGACAATAATATTTTGTCGGGAGTTCGTTTGCCTTTAGACCTTGCAAACCAAAACAACGTTGGTATTCCAAGGCACAATAATACGAGTTTCTCCCGATTCAAATTTTCCGTTGACTCAAGTGCCGCTACAATGATAATTTTATTATAGAATATTATTTTAAATAATAACGGAATAAATTAACAAAAATTTTAATAATAAAATTCAATTTCAAATAATAAAGTAACTTTTTCCCTATGTAATTTTATTTTAATTAACCGTATCGCTTTCTGTGGAAAGGGCATTCTTTCAAAATTATTCTAAATAGCGATGAAATATTATTCAAAATAATTTTACTACGTGACATTATTTTAAATAACAATGTAATAAATTAAATATTTAAGTAATAAAACTCAATTTTGACGGTAATAACATGGAAATAGCAGAATAATATGAGCTTTTCATCGGACAAATTTTTCACACAAAGTTGTGGGGACTCGCAATTTGTCGCATCCTGTTCTTTAAAAAAAGAGAATGTTTCCACGATTTCAAGGTTTACATATCGTATTACACCACACGTATCCAAGCCGGATATAATATTCAACGCAGAAAAATTCTGGTTAATAATAAAAATTCATGCGGTCAAGGCACCGTAGAGCAGCGAAACTGCACTGCTGGATATGAAAACGCGTCCCTATGAATTAGTAAATTCAAACATTCCTCTAACAGAATGTGCGTTATGCTAAATGCGAGCGCGGCTGTGCGACGTTCAACCATTCTCTTTTTTCAGGCGTACAATGCGGAAAATTTTCCCGGTGTCTATGTATTTTTGTGATTACGATACAAACACACGAACGTAGAATAACTCAGGCTAAGATGAAGCTCAATTTTAGGAATGTTTCGTACTTAAATATTTCACCGATATTGAATATTATTATCTACTGAATTTATTGTTATTTCTTCACTCAGAGGTAGGATCACAATAGCTATTATTTTATTCAATGGATAAATCTATCACACCGTTCTGAGCCAAAAAAATTTTTATTGCACACTTCTACATGGACTAAGGATAAAAAACAAAAGATCATCTTAAACCTATCGATTAAATCTATCGACTAGAATTATCTTCCAGTTACTATTTCTTGTAACTAACGCATCTGCATATGGATGGCGAACACGAACTCACGTTGTCATTTTCAACAGAATTCATAACCAAAGTAAAAAAAAAAATTGTAAGTACGGTGTAAATGTATTTAGTATAATTCACTTATTACGTCTAGCCGTTAATATAGGTATATATTTTCTATTGCATTTATGGCTAGATAGGCTCACGCTAATGCTCGATGGTACTAATGCACGCATCGAATATTAATCTCTACCGATTCGAAACTACACTGTGTTAAACCCTGGATTATGTTTTAAATTAGGTAATTTGCGAATTGTTATCCGAATATGAATTACACTAATAGGCGTGCAGCTTTCTGTTAGGTTTTTGAAATTTTTCCGGAAATGTTTCTACGAAATTGCAAGAGGTTCTAGTTACCAAATTAACGAATTTTCTGATTTATCGTTCAAATCTTCGATATTTATGAGTAATTCCCATCATTTCTACTAATGAATTGTTAATGTAAACATGAATTATGCTTGAAACTGGCTAGATGCAACAATTCAACCTCGATGTTATATTATTTGATAGGATTTCGGGACTCTGTATATATCTAAATACACATTTCTACCAAAATGTAGATTTCTATTCTCTTCAAATTCTTTTGGCTTATTAGCTTATTAGTCAAAACCGTACGTTTTCCAATTTAACCATCAGAGCCACAAAATTTATGATTCAGTATGAGGAAAAGAAAATTTCGTAGCCGAAGGGAGGAATACATTTAAAGAATAGAACAATTCGCCACTTGATATTTACATTGCACGGGAGATTGTTCTTCGCACGATCGACAAACTAGTAGTTCCAAACTACATACATTTGAACTAGAGAATCAGAAAAAGGTGGGTTTACTCGTTAAACAAATTCAGTCCAACGGGAGCTGCTCGGAACTTTCTTCCGGAAAAAAAAGAAAAACACGCTGGGGCACTCTAACAAAAATATTCTCCGTTACTACTGTTCGTAAATTCTAACCCAGATTACTTTTACGATTCAACACTAGTGATCCGGTATTCGTCTGTGCTGAAACTTAATCAGGTATTTCCATTGTTCTTACAGCGATGGAATTAGGCTATCAGCCCTGAAACAAGTTGAATCTGCACCTCGATAGGGTTAATGGTCACTATATGCATTCGCAGAATACACACGCGTCTGGTTGCATTTCCGGGATGCCTGGGTGGTTGGAATTCGATTTCCATTGAATTATGCTAATAAACGGAGCAGAACGGGAAAGAATGTTGCGTCGTATCGGGGTACGAACGAACACGAAACGGAATAGAAAATGGACGACGGAATTGGATTTCTTTCGTCGAACAAAGGACGTAAGGAAACAGAGAAAAAGTTGTTGAATTCGAAATTATTCTCACATCGTGAATAATTAGGTCAGGATTTGTGTTTGAATATCACGGAACTGCGAATTCGACAGAATAATTTGCTCCTTTTAGATATTGTACGAGCTTGGTCAAACAAACAAGTTATTTTAATAGGCGGAATTTATACCTCACCTCTTCATTTCCGACAAAAATATTCCTTTTTTCCACGTTTTATCCAAACTGATCAATAGACAAAGTAGAATCGATCCATGTTTTCGACGAGTTGCTTACGCTGCATTCTAAGTATATATTATAAGTATTAAGATATATTGTTGCTCTATCTGTCTATTCAGCAAACTGACGATTCTTAAATTTTTCAGTAACATTGTAACAAATTTTCACAATTCGTCCCATCATATCTCATACTGCGCAAATGTTCGAATACTTACAGTGGCGAACAAAAGAAAGTTTATAAAATAAGGAATATAGAGAGGCCGCAGAATTTTACAAAATGTATTTCTATTTAATAAGAGCAATGAACGAATGCACATATATATTATCTATACCACAGAACAGACGACTGTTACCAATATGGTGAACACTTTTTAGTATAAAAGTTACTAAAATCCATAGTGTAACGAATTTTAAACTTTCGTGTATCCGCCACTGTGTACTGAACGATCTGTTACACGTGACACACGCGCTCTCCTTCTCTTTAAACCTACGTCGTATAATCGAGTTATCAGCCGCAATTCCGCTGCTATGTCCGTTCAACGACGCTCGTAATTCATCATAAAGTTCAACGAAACATCGAACGATGCCGATCAAACGGCGAAACTTTCGATCAATTTCCGTCGGCGGATGCCGAATCAAGCGGAGCTAGGTTGTAACTGGCTATCGAGCTCGAACAGATCGCTAAACGCGGCTAATCCACTTTCGTGACACCGATATCGGAGTCGATTAACTAATACTATAATTGAGCCAACCGCTGGAACGCGTTCGGCGGTAAAATAAATTTCACAATTAAAATTACGCGGTATACATGGCTCGTGTGTACGTTAATTGCGTCGAGTCGAGCAATAACACGAAATTAATTAGCCGTTAACCTGGTTTGCTTGATACGATCGAATTATCTCTTGGTTTCGTTGTGAACATTGCACCGTTCGCCAGATCTCTTGTTAATTACAGGTTTGTAAGGGGAGAGATACACGATGTGTGCCGTTGATTGTTGATTTTTGGGATTGTTTGCCTGGCATAGAGGCTATGTTATAATTAGGCTGCGAATCTTTATGCGGGTTTATATCTTTATGGACATAAATAAGGGCGTGGAAATTAAATAAAGATGTGCATCAGTTAGTGAATGTTATAAGGGATAGCTTAGCTTGGGGATTTTATATATTTGATTTGAGTAATTCCTCAAATAATTTTTTCGAAATTCTTTTCATGTTGAGCTAGTTTTTGATTATTATTGAAGTACGAATGAAATAATATCATTCATACAGTTGTAATTTTATTGCAAATTCTACCGTATGTTTTAATTAATCAGACAGCGATTTCATGGTAGAATTAAAAGAGTCGCAATCAACGAATGAATGTGAAATAGAAAATGAAGGTCTTTGATCTCGTAGTCGTCATTTAATGAGGCACAATAGAAAGAATCGTGATAATTGCGCATTTTTCTTACGAGATAAATGAAAATTTTCTAGTAAAACAGTGATTCGCGTTTATCATACTTCCTTTTTTCCTTTATTTTATTATGCGAAAAATGCTCGTCCTTTATGCTTTTACATTTGGTACGGTCGACGTCGAATAATAGGGAGGATTTATTGTACCACGCGATTTCTTTGAAAGAAAGACAATCAGACAGAAACAATTATAACATAATTACTTCTGTGGCAATGTTTCATGTTTCATTACGCTTTCGTTGGGAGATCATTGTTGTAAAACGTTTCATGACGTTTCTGTTACCGCAATTAGGGCAAATCGATAGCTAGTGGTTGCGTGGATAGCTCTGGGAATCTATCCCAATTCACTTCTCTGATAGTTTACTATTTTCTCTTTTTTCAGTATTATGTTACATGTTAAAATAATCTCCTAATTTTCTTGGATCATCTAATTTTAATTGTATGCAAATATACTTAATTTTATTTTTACGATAGAATCCCGAAAACGTATAACAGTGCATATAAGAGAATACAAACGTGATTTTTAACGTGAAAATTCAGTACAAACGGCTTATCTTTAATTAAATCCTTATTTTATTTTTATTCATTCGAGTACATTTCTTATTGTATAGAGATACACAAATAATTATAGATATACATGTAAAGACAATTATTCTTCAGAAAGAAAAAGTAAATTTAATTCACTTTTTCACAATGGACGAATTCTTTTACCCAACATTGATATTAAATTATTTTCATCGCTTGAAACATGAAATAACAATACAACAGAAAAGCTGTGAACACAAAGGATTAAAGTCGGTAGTAGCAATTTTAGTAAGGTATGATTTAAACCACGTTGGATCAAATTAAATCGTGAGAATCAGAAAAAGAGAATTTGATCGTGTTCCTAAATTGTATGTTAAAAAGATCTTTTCAGAAACAGAATTAAACGTATACATATTATCCCGTTTAAAATACATCCTAAAATACAGAAAAATGCAAGACAATTTCGTTTATTTATAAACACAATTATAATTAAGATATTTAAGATAACAATTCTATGTGTATCACTTCCCGAATTCCAAATTAATTATTTCGTTGAAATTATGCGACCAGACTGTTGCTCTTGTCGGCTGCTCTTGATTACACAGATAACAAGCTTTATCAAATAAATACTCTTAAATCGAAACTTTCGGGGTAAACATCGAGAAGCAATGTATGCTATAATTGTTTTACAAATATATTATTTATAACTAAATGTATATATATTTATAAATATATAATAATGTGTAAAACAAAAGAGAAGAAATTAAATCAAATACAATCTCTCCATACGCGACTTATAACTCCACTTTATAGCCAACTACCGATATTGAGTCCGAACAAAATGCACGAGATTCAAAATATCCAAACGATAATGTAACATTGAAAATTCTTCGAAAAAGTTACACGTTTCAACAATTTCCACGAACATTCTTTCCACACTTTCTACGTTTCCCTCCTTCTCACATGCTATAATAGCTTTCCATTACCTATGACTCGTCATACATATATACATGCAAAAGCGATTAGTCTCAAGGGAACTGTTAAAGATAGGTACCACAGTACGAGCACCTTCAAGTTTCTGTAGACTGTGGACCGGTGACGGCGTTTCAGTTTGCCATCGTTTCAATCCAAAGTTATCTCTATAGTGGCTGTGTTTGATTACTCAAACAAGGACGTGTAGATGCAATTATGCAACATGGTGGACCATCATGTATGTACTGTTAACAGCACAGTGTATAAGATGTCTAGAAGTAATTGAGAAGTTCGGGATTTTTAGATGATTGGAAATTGGTTGGGAAATGTTTCGGCTTATCGATTGAAAATTTCTCTTCTATGAATAAACGTTATTTATTCTGTTTGACAAAATTTATATAATTTCATAAATATAAATCTGGAAAACTTGATGAGTTCCATCGAACTAATTGCTATTAGAGTAGTTAACGTTACATCAAATCAAAATTTACTGATATGAATCTCTATTCCCACGAAAGATTACAAGTTCTAGTCTCAACTTTAAAATTTCGACTTGAATAACAACTTATTTTACTAACCCGGTGCTTCTTACAAAATCATTTAGCTCCATACCTCCTTGCTCGATCCATGAATCTGTGATTCTCATTTTTTATAGGAATCTATCTAAAGTACATAAGCAATGTTTTACAATATAGAGAAAGCCAGATAAAGAAAACCAGACAAATATTGAATCTACACAAATTATTTATTAACAGAACTGCGATCAAGCGAGAAAACACTATCAACGCGAAAATGCTACCACCACTACCTACTAAAGAACAAAATCTGTATTTCACTATCTACAAACACGCCATTGGACTCCGCCGGAATGGTCACGAAGCAAAGGATTGCTCATAGTTGAGTAAACTCTCGTAAGTAATTATCCGAGCGTGGCCAAAGAGCGGCTGATACGAGAACAGCACCGACGGCATTCCTTATTCCTCTCGCGAGAACATTCCCGAATTAATGCATAATCCGTGGCTAGAATATCAGTGCCGTTCGGTTCGACCAACGAACCAGCTATGAATTACTCCGAAAAAGGAAACGCAACGTAGGCGTGGCGAGCAGCCAGTGGACGCACGACTCTTGAGAATCAATTATCGAGACTGCTCTCTGTCCTTCTCTCTCATTAAAATAGAATTAATAAGGCTTTGCGATTTTATGCATCGCGCACCTTTTGGCCGCGATTTCCACGCAATCTCACGGTTTTTCATGTGAAATCCTTACTTTACGGGAGATAATGTTATTGCAGCGTTATTGTTACAGAGATAGGGAATGTCGTTTTTCATGGAGTGCTAACTGGTTTTGTTATTAAACGTGGAGTTAATTGTTTGGTATGTTTGAATTGGGAGCACAGAGAGGAAATTTAGGAAGAATTGTGATCACTAAGATGTTTCCTTGGTGATCTTAACCCTGTGACTTAATTCAACAAAAATACGAAGAATAAAACTCTGGATTATTAAAAGATTAGTATCGATTAGACTCATATATTATCTCGGAGTCATAGGGAACACAAAAAGTGCATGAAAATTTGAAAAATTCGAACTTCTGAACCAATTAATAATACTACTAATAATAATACCTAGATATGTAACAAGAGTGATGTGGAACTTTCTCGTTGGAAGCTTTGTTTTGTAGGAAATCGATATTGAAAATTGATCAGATGCACAAAACACTTGGCTATCGTGTTACACATTTTTGCATACATATTATATGCATTTTGTGCTTCTATAAACTTCCCATAAATGCATAAAAATCCGTAATATCTACCCAAAATACTTTGCTATAATTCCATGTCAGGCTTGTAAGAGTGTCCCCAGTCAATCAATTGTTGTCAATATTTCAAAGTCCTCAACGAAAATGCGGTTCGTTACTAAATATTGACAATATTTCATTGACGATACATATTTCCTTTTTCCTTCTGAATCTTGAAATATCGACAATATGTATTGATAGTCTGAGGGCTCGCTGATAGAAACACTACAAAAATTGTGAAACTTTCTTTCTCATTTCAACGAATGGAAATTATCGCCTTCAATTTTTCCTTATTCGCTCTTCTCTTCTCGGTGACGGTATTTTTTCATGGGAAGGAAATACACGTACAATGTGCGTGCATTGTTTGTCAAAATATTTTTCATTGCATTTCCTTCCTTTCTATTTCTTTTTTCATTCACGGTAAAATAAAGAAAAAATGTTTTAAACAGATTTGACCTCTTTGTTTCGAGAGAAAATAGTCGCGACTACTCGAAATATAAATGATCCACAAGATATAAAACGGAGACGAAGAAATTAGAAAAATTAGGGGTTAGTCTCTCATCGTTTGCAAGCAGTCTTGCAGCGAGCTTGCAAGACAAGTCGATCGAGCATTTCCTCGTTATACTTCGAGGGGTTCTTGGGAAAACTGTTCGGAACAGATTATGTAACTCAGGCCGGGTACGGGGTGGCTCATTAAAAGGACGTCCTTGGTACAATATAGATGCTCTTTCGCGAAGAAATTGTGAGACTTACGACGCATCAAAAAGTTCTCTCTTCGGATGAAACTTTTTTCAGGACGGTATCAATATTATTCGTGTCTCCTTGTAGAATTGTATTGTTTCGTTATAAAATACACGGGGTGGAACGAGATAAGAGACTTAAATGTTTATATATTTGTGATTGAGAAAATGAATTGATTTGATCGTGAAAAAATGTAAGTAGATTTTAATTTTATCGATATGTAATTGGTCCTTGAAAGTCCTTAAAATATTTAATATGTGTCTTTTTAGAATTAAATGCTTTCACATAACAATTAACTATTATTTTACTCTTCGATCCTATATTTTCTTAGCCCATGTTATTGTTTTCTAAGGACCTCTTTTAAATTTATTTTCTTTCTATTTTTTTCATTCCGTATTTATTTTCATCGTCTTTTATTATATCCTTTTAAAAATAAAACTGTATATACATATTCTTGCTTTATTAAATTCGATATCTTCAACCCTTTTCTTTATCTTCGAAGAGCCTTTCTATTTATTTTTCTTTTCTTTTCATCTTCCCTTACACGGTCTTTGTTTTTTCAGTATCAAATTCTACGCTTTAACCCGGATTATAATTTATACAATTTCCCCCCATTTTCATCTTATTTCCTTTTATTCTTTCAAACTTCTATTGCTCTACATTCTCACAGATCATTTATTTTTGTTACTAGACAAGATTAGAACAAACTGAAAGGATCCATATTACGACAAAAAATACATACCTGTAACAAATAAACATTAAACACTCAATAATAGTCGAGATTTTATCGAATCACCTTTGTGATATATTTTATTTTTTTATAAGTCATGCCGATAGCTGTGCGTATTAATCGAACAAAATTCGATTCCAACGAAGCATTCGAGAGTTCGATTTGTACGAGACACACATGAACGCGGCATAGCTAGCGAAATGGAATAGTTATCTGTGATCAACCGTGCGTATGTTAACTGATATTCTATCAAACTTTATCGCAGCTGGAGTAAATGCGGATTCGCGTAAATATACCAGTAAGTAGTGAATATCCGATGCTATAGTATACTCTGGTGAACCGTGTGCAGTGGCCAGTAACGTCGACAAGTTTGTCCGTGTCCTAAAATTATATTATCGCGCAAAGAACAAACGAAACTTGCCTCTGGTGAAATCGCCTTCGTTAGAATAGCAACCCTATGGTTATCTACGTGCTCAGAATTGATTTTATGAGACTTATCGGAGTTCACTGTATTTTGTGCTGTTTTCCCTTCTTCCTTTAAGATTATTTTAAGTTTCATCAAGTGGAAATGATTGACTTTATGAAGAAAGAAATTTAAAAGGTTCTAGAGCTTTGAAGTAAGAAATTAGGTGTTTTAAAAAGAAACTGATGGTTATTAATTTTATGGATGAAGAAATACGTGAAATATTTTCTTTGTGGAACTTATCTTCATTTTTATGTAAAAATAGAATATGTAATTAAGAAGATGCAAATAAAAAAGTAAACATATTTCAAAATTACAGGACGTATGGGGGATAAGACTGTAAAGAAAGTTTTATTTAAAAGATACGACTTTAGGAGTATGCAAAGGTTCGACTATGTGGAAAATTAAAAATATAGGAGAAATTTAAGAATATAGCACTATTGTAGTAAAATTATTTCATTTTTATAAGAGATTTTACTTACTACATTTTTTAATCTACTAATTTCTCTAGAAATCAAATACTTGTAAAAGATTAAAATGAAAAGAAGTTTTCAAATATTTAAAACTACCTTTTATTTAATATTTAAATATTTAAAACCTTTTACATCAAGTTAGGGTTTTTTTCAAAATAAAATATGATATAGTGGGCGTGAGATTAAAGGATGGTTTAAATCATCACTTCGCTAGCTTCGAATTTATTTAAAAATATATAGAGTTTCGAATTTTACAATTTTTAGAAACTGTTATAAAAACGCTGTTGAATTCAATTTTTTATTTTTTATTTTTATTCTTCGTTCAAATGTATAAGGTTTGACGCGTTCTAGCAATATTTTTTGCTACGTCATATTTTATTTAAAAAGAAAATCCCCGACATCCACGTCAAAAAGTGATCGATTTGACATGAAATGACCCGAATACCTAATAAGTCGGCAAGTAGACTTAAATATGAAAAATAAACAGGTAAAAGATTCTTTAGAAATATATTAAATATCCAAACTGAAATACTTGTCAAAATATTCGAAAAACGAAAAATACTATTTCTTTAGACATATATATATATATGAGTTTGAATGAACATCGGCTTATACAAGGTGAACGTAAGAGAGAATTAGCTGGATTTTAAACACTTCAATCTTTTGGGACAAGATCAAAAGCTCGCTCTTTCGCTGTCAGATAAATATAGCTATTATATTTCCTTTCGATGGATTCCGTGGATACAATTTCATAGAAAATGGAGAACAAAGATATATACGGCTTTGTTGCTAGGAGAGCAGAACAGGCGTTTCAATCGTTTTGTCATTTTCTTTTTATCCTGCTCCCTATATGCGATCTTTACGTGCGCGATCGATAATACATTGAAATTTATTTACGATATAACAATCGAGGATGCATCGACAGAACATGCTCGGACTGGCGACCTGAATTTTTGCATAAATGGTTGCCTTTGTTGTTGCTCACCAAAGATTTCCTTGTGAAAACGCAAACTGATTACATTCGAATTTATTCCCGGCGAAAAATCCTCGCAATGCAGGCGGAGGATTTATGTCCACCCTCTCGTAATGCCATTACAATAAATAACGACGATTTTCATATTATCTCAATGAATCAAATTCTGTGATCGTATTATACGAAGACGCTGGTTCCTTTTATGAATTGTAGAAACGTAAAAACTGTAGAGCAGAACAGGATTAGTTATATTTTTTTTTAGACGAGAAATTTTTAAATTTAACGTATTTGAATATATTAAACTTACTTGTATTTAATGGACTATTAATTTAAAAACTTTCAATGCTACTAAATTCTATATTGATCAAATTTTATGCTTTTCAAAACTATACTCTGTGTTAGTAAAATTTTATGCTATTCGTAGTATGTATTCCCCCTCAGCCATCAACTGACGCTAACATTAAAAAATCAATACAAAAAAATCTGGTCTTCATACGTATGTCTCTTTCAGTGATATATGCAGCGAGTTATAAACGGTTAGTTTCAAATACATTTTTTTCACAGTCTGTTTATGTTTTATCGTTCTTTTTTTATCACGTTGTCTGTTTCGAGCTCTTTTATGAACACGAGCGTTCAAGCCAGGTGATAACAGCTGGCCCAGTAAATCAATTCTTTTTTTACCACTCAAAACTGTCACAATGACAATTTATGTCGACGAAAGACTCTTTCTACAGATTCAGATCTGCCTGCTAACTCTATTGAAAAATTTGTGCATCAATGAACTGTTCTATCTTCAGATCACTAAGAAATTATATAAAATCGTAGATACTAAAGTAGTAAAGTAATAATTTCATACAGTAATAATATTATCACTATATTACTGTTAATTAAATAGAAAGATATAATACCTATACATTAAAGTAGAGGATGGCAAATAATAAAATTGGAAAATAAAAGGCAGTGAACTAGTAAATAGAAAATACCGAAATAGGGGACTCCATTTATCTAAATCGTTCGGGGAACAAGATGATTCGGACAATAGGAATTCATTAACTCTTTGCGCTATTTCTTTTTCGTTAGTATAATAAGAGCTGATGTTCATATAACTGGATTTACACTGATCTATTTAAATTCATAGACAGAGTTTGAGGAAACTCGAGTTTAAGGAAAAACGTCCATTGTCCTTCAAATGCGTTGCGATTGTTCCTACGAATGTCGTGAGTTCGAATGAGCGGTATACCACGGCAGTTGATTCACGCAAGAGCTCAACGAGTTTGGTAAATCGGCAATTCTGATTCTGACGACATTGATTTGGCTAAATAGAGTTTGAATAAACGGAATCCCATGGTATATAAAATAACATGAAATAGTAGAATAATAAATGGAGAAACACATGTTAAGTAACAAAAGACCAAATACTAAAACGATAAGTAATAAAATGTTAAACAGTAAATCACAGTAAATACTAAAATCAGCATGATCCATATTACAAAGTTTTCAATAAACGAAAGTTAATCCGCAGATAAATTATATTCGTAAACGAACGAAATATTTGCGCGATCAAATAATGGTCATGAGTGCGCAGGCTTGGAAAAGCATGGTGCGCGCTTGAAAGCCACGAAGGATTAATAAATCGACGAAGGAGTGGAGATTTCGAAATCTGGCCCTCGAACCACCCTCTCATCTGAACCGTGCTGCGTTTTAACGCCCTCCACGCCCTCTGAACTTATGAAATTCAAACGCGCACACCCTCGTGCCGAGCATTATTTTCATACATCACGGTTTGCTAGTCGTTATAACGTCATGCACATAACATACTATGTAATATGTATTAACTTACGTTAAGGGTACGTACTATTACTCCGCAGCGGAGGTCCTATTATCATTTATAGTGACACAGTCATGACACCCAGGAGGGCTCCATATAATGTTCAAGGTATATTAACAGGAGCAGAGTATGCGCGAACCGATATATAAAGTAGTATATCGGGACATCGATAACACATGCTGATATCTATCGAATATTCATATCTCGTGCCGTTATTCAGATTCGCGGATTATAATTTCGACGTTCCAAAGGCTTATACCACGAGGATTGTTACTTTGTAAGATATCTACGATATCTGAAATTTAAGATATCTGCGTTTCAAAAATCATTTCTGGGCTGATCTTTTGCTTTCAAGTATCATTGCTGTTGAGTTTACACCTTTAATTGGAAGGTTAGATGGAATTGTTGGAAAAGAAGATCTGTGTCAAGAAGTTTTACTTTTAGATCGATTTTTCGGTTTCAAGCGTTATGGCTGTTAAGTTTGGATCTCTGATTGGAAGGATGAGTGGGAAAGTTGAAAAAAGAGATTGTTGTTAATTTTTAAAATATATCCATGCATATATACGTTCCGAAAAGCTTCGTTTTTGCGTTGATTTTGGTTTGAAGTTAGATTGGTCTCGAGTTTGAATGTTTGATGAGAAGATTAAATAGAATTATTGGATGAAGTGGAGGATTTCTCTGATAGAGAGTATACATTTCACTTGAACGCTATAGACAATTTTAGCATTTCCATTTTTACAGACTTAAATGGAGAATATGTGATAAAAAGGTGTGTTATAGTTTAGTTAGCACTTATGTGTATATCATTACATGCTATCTTACGATAATCATAAGGAATAAAATTAATGAAAAATCAGACAATGGGGTAAGAGAATAAATACGAAAGCTACTTTCAGATAAAATAAAGTTAAATTGAGCTTGATAGCTGCTTCCTTTTGCGAAATCCGACCTTCCACGGAGTTCTCGAGTGCTCGCGAATTTGTTTCATTATTGAAATATCCATCCAATATATTGCTTTATCGTTGATATCAATTTATGTCATTATATTCTCTTCCAATCTCGTACATATATCACTATCGTTTTAAAATTTCAATTACAAATTTCTTTCGAATTATTAGAATTCAGGTAGATATGATAAAACTTAAGGATTAAGAATTATTGTTATTTCACTACTAAGCTTGCACATTTTATAAACGTATTACAGTAAAATCCAGCTATTAGAATTTAAACTCGCTCACTAGCAGAATCAGAATTTCACTGATGAAATTACAATAAAGAATGAAATTAACGTTAGTCTATGATAGAATTAAGCAGTAACAAAAATTAATTATGAAAAATAATATAATTATAATAAATTAATTGCAAAATTAAGAACGTGTTTAAGTTACAAAGATACAAGATAAAAAAAAATGTTTGACAAATTTCTTATAACGGTAAATATTAATTTTATACGCCATCGAAACGTACAATATACGTGCAACTTACACTTGGAAATTTTTGCTTCATGAAAAGTACTTAATTTCATTACAATAAAAAAAGAGATATTTCTCCGTTATCCTACTTCATAATCTCGTCAATATAATTTTTTCTATCTTTTTCTACGAAAGTAAACGAATGATTACTATAAATTAATTTCAACGACGAGCAAGCTTCTCAAACTCGTCTTAACAGAATTATTCGTCGTTGTGCAGCGTCACATTTGCCTTTACGACCACGCACTTCCGTTCGAGTTGTACGTCTTGTTACAACCTATCCTGCGTAGATCGGCCAATGAACGAGCAACTCGGACGACCAAAATTGGATAAAATTAATGTTGCTAGTTTACCCTCACGATTACGGCTGATATTCTACTCTCTTGGATGGTTCGAGTCAACTATCGTTTGAAAACTAATCGTTTTTAATAAGCACTAATCAACGAGGCCAACGAAAGGTTCCTATAGATGGAGGCCTGTTGTGGAACAGTTATTTATTTGCTTCGTCGTTTAGAGAATATTACCCACTGTGAAGAGAATATCAAGTGACGTAGAATATTAATTTAACAGAGAAATATATTTTCTTTTTATTGCGATGAAGTTAAGTATCTTTTTATGAAGTCAAAGTTTCTAAGTGTCGAGGTTAATATTTATTGTATCTTTGTGAAACATAAATATAATACATTCAAGTGCATTTCGCCAGTTTCTTGTGTCTATGTGAATCATTTTATGAAACGCTGAAAGTCATTACGAGAAATCAAAAAAATTAATGAATATTTCTCAAAGTTGACTATCTTCCATTTACGTACGACGACTCTACCTTATCACGTGCATTAGTTACTTTCTTTGTGATATAGAGTATCAGATTATTCTACTTCAGATTATTTATACTTTTCCGGCTTTGAAGCAAATATAATGACTGTTACAAGATTTTTAAAAGAGTTGGCTAATACTGAGACATTATTAGGAAATTATTTAAAAACCCCTTTTAAGAATTCAACATTAAAATAAAATTCTTCTCAGTTTTTTTCGTCTACATGTATTTACTGTAATTGTCGGCCGCTGTTGTTATCAGTTTTGGCATTCGTGTCATTAGCTTTTTCGTAGTATTTGTTATTTGAATCAAAGTGACTAACCCTATTCTATAAAATTTCTAAAATTTTGGAGCAAGAACACTTGATTGATGTTTATACAATTTCAGGAATTTTCTCTGTTATTTATTTTATGGAATTAACAGAATTGGCAAATAAGCGGTTCATTAGGCAGTTTACCATAATGACGTTATACTTATTCGATACTTTTTCATTCCCGGTTTGTGACACATCGTCAAAGGAATTTGACGTGGTGTTCGACAACTTTCAGAAAGGGAATATACCGTGAAAATTTCAAGACGCAACGTATAATACGTCGTGGAGGATTTTCTGGCGACAAGCAGTCAAGAAAGACTCAATTTCCTCCTTCAAGCAGCTTCCCTTTGCTACTGTTACAACTAGTTTTAAATGCAATCAGAATAGAACGACAGCGAGTTGCTATTGCTCGTTAGGCGAGTTAGGAAATTGTGAATTCTTCGAGGTTACAGTGGAACTTTCTCTGTTGCATAATAAGCTCCGCTGCTTACTATAAGCTTATGAATTTCCTTTTATATTCATTCTTTTAGGTAGCTGTGATATTGTTATTATCATAATGTTTATTTGGTTGTATTAAATTGGGAAACAATGCTTTACTCTGTAACTTTTCCGTATGTGTAGAATGAAATATCGTATTTCAAGAAGAGAGTATGTATTGTATTTCTCACAATGGCACCCACGATCTACGAGAATGTTTAACATAATTTTCATAAACGAACTTATATATGTATTAATGAAACAGCTGGGTGAATACTCGTATTTGGGAACAGAGGATAAAGTTTGTAATTGGGAATATTTAGTTGGGGAAGATGGAATATGGAACTGAATATTATTTCTGCGTGTTATGAGAAGTATTAGCTGTTACATTCTCACGAATTAGAACGTAAGTTAGTTATTACATAAGTCTATTTATTGCGATAGGATGTCGTAAATAATCAGAAATTCCCAGGTAAATTTTAATGAATAAGATCTGCAACACCATAACTTGTATTTGCTTTTCAATTTGTGGAATTGATGAGATACAATTCAAATTACATGATCTACAAAACCAATACTAAAAAGCATTAGATTAGTCTACCAAAAATCTCGTGTAAAACGTTCTAAAAAATAATATCTAAGCCCCAGAGCTAGTATATTCAGTCTACCTTTTAAAAAAATGACATATTTCCCGATATCAAATTCATCACTCTTCCCGATGATAACAATTTTCTACGGCTCTGAGATGCAAAGTAGTTTCGTGTCGCCGGAGGAATTCCGCTTTGAAGCGCGTCCGTTTACCCGAAAAAGCCTCTAAATAGTCAGATGATGCATTCGGTTACAGGCTCGTCTAAACACAGAGAACAGAATATTACTAAAGTAGAGGATCCGTGTCAACGAAAAACAATGAATGCCACGTTCACGTTCAATTAGCGACGCCACAAATGAGAACGTTGACGCTGGCTACGGAGGAGAGGGTGGGGCCTTCGCTTAAGAAACGCTCGCGAGCTCGTTAGCTCGCGATTTAAGCCGCGCGTTCGCAGCCGGCTGCTCGCCGGAAAACGGAATACGAGGACGCGTCGTTAAAGCACGCGTATATGGCTCGGTTTTAAAACGACGTCGTATATAGACGTCGTAAACGGTGACGACCACAGCAACGTCGACGAGGAAGCGTCGTCTTCGCGGCGACGAGCCACGACTTACGACGGCCAGCCACTTGACATCCCGACCCGCCCACATCTCGTACACTGCTCCATACAGCCCTTCCCACAAGTGGTCCAGAAATTTACAGCAATTCCCACTAATCTTCCCGCGTCCACGAGACACGAGTGCCTCTATTCCGTTGCCATTGCTAATTAATGGCTCGACCAAGGGAATTCTTCCAGATATTCCTTCGAGAAGAGTGCCATCTACATCCGGAAATTTCAATTTTGGTAATTGAAAGAACATTTTTTGTAGCGAGAGTATGCTTTATTTGGGTTAGTTCGAAGTTGTTTGAGAACACACGAATTTATTTAAAGGGATAGAAGGTTTTGTATGTCTTATGAGGGAACTGGATATAGAATCTTATCTCCGAATTATTTTATAATTTAAAAACACGATATGTAATATAACGTACAGTTCAAGAAATAATCTGAAATAAATAAAACAATAATAAGAATGAACGGATTTCTTCCAGATATCCCTTTGGAGAAAATACGATTTTCATCCGGAAGCTTCAATTTTGGTAATTGAAAGAGTTGTTTTTAATAAGAAGATAATATCGACTGAGTAAGGTGTATATGTTTGATTTAGTTGGGTTTAGTTGGAACTTGATCGAGAAGGTGTAAACGTGTTTGAGAGGATAGAAGATTGATACGTTTTACAAGCGAACTGGATATAGAATAATGATTTTACTCAGAAATTATTTTACATTTCGAAACACGCAATTTGTGAGACAACGTAATTCAGAAAATAATTTTTAAATTGCACATAACCTGTCGTTTTTTTCACCGACGTAATCTAGTTTGATCCACAACAAAGTATCTGATTTTCTTCCTTAAAACCCACCGAAATTCATTCACGACCTCTTGAGAAAACACCGTTTCGTAGACATCCCACGGAAATCCTACACGGTTAGTCCATAAATCGTTGTTTATGTATCGCTCGATTTAACCAGGAATTTATCCGGTCGCTAGTGGAACGATCGCGCAGAAGAAAGCAACAAAATCTGAGAAATAAAGAAGAGAGAAAGAGGAAATAGAAGAATCATAGGAAGAAAGAGGAAGGAAAAGAAGAAGGAAGAATCTTGAATCAAGTAACAACATGGCACAAGTCAATGGGTAAACGTGCGAAATAAACGGGGCACAAGCCGTTTCCAATAAAGCCTACCGGCTGTCTGTCGAATTTATTGCACGCTTAATTAATGGACAAATAACGCGATTAACGAGAGAACGACCGGCACGCGATAGGCTGTCGTAGCCGGTTGGGAACACCGAGGATGCCAGTGCTGGAAAACTGTTGCTCGCAGAAAAATGGCCGAAGTATTTTTGTCGCGGCACCGCCGCGAAAAATGGGAGACGACTAATTGCTCGATAGATTTTATTTTAACACGATGTCCGAACATATTGCCATGGATTCTTGTAATTTTTTATCGATAAATAATAATTTTTTTCGTGTATTTCCTTCTCTTCTTATTTCTTCGAGGGACTGTTTTTCTCGTCGTGACGCCACCACGAAAAATGGAAAACCACTAATTGCCTGGTACATTTCTTTACGCCATATTTAAACGCGTTGCTATCGATCTTTGTAATTTCTTAGAGGTAAATAGCGATTTTGCTCGATTTTCTCTGTATGTTTTGATAGGAGTTATTTTGTTGGAAATGAAAAAGAAAACATTGTAGCGGAAGCTTGAGATCGTGGATTCAAATTTTTCTTTATTTTCTTTTTCGTTTTTAGAAGGAAATTACTTCTATAAAAGACAAGAAGGTGGTAATAAAAGTTTGAAAATTAAAGCTGGGTTTCTTATGTTATGTTTTCATGCTTTGAAGGCAATTGATTTCACGTATATATTTTATATGTAAAGGGATATCTTATAATTGTATTGCATGGGGGGGGGGGGGAGTGGATGGAGAGTGATAAATGTGAAATTCTTATCTCCATGTTTTATGCAGAAGTACTTCGTTACAATATATGTAGAATAGGTAGATTATAAAAACTTTTTTAATGCGTAGGGGATCTTGGTATCTTTACTATATGCACGCGGAATTATTGTACTTACTGTTCTTGATTATGAAATATTTGTCGTTGGAATAGTAAAAGTTAAATTCGAAATTTATACCTTTAATAATCCTTTGAGACAAAGTAATAATACTCGTATCTAAGTTATACGAGTTCCTATAATTTGATACAAAGTAATTTTACTTTCTCCTCAATTCGGTTATATAAATAATTCCGAATAACAAAGCGACACAAAAAGACAATACATACGAGATTTTTCGCTCTCCTAAATGGAACAAGAGAGTTAATTTGTTAAATCGTTAAATCAATTAACTACGCATCTAGCCAAAATAATTCCAATTCCCAATCCCATCACTATTATCACCGTTCCATTACACATTTTTTAAAATAATGATAATAATAAGCACCTTTATTACACACATCGAAGTACACGTTATATCTATCAATCTTAAAATTTTAGAATCTATTAAAAAAGAGTGACGCAAGCCTTGATCCTAATAGAAATAAGTCTGTCAATCCCGTCTTCAGGGACTTCTACTCTCATGAACGCACACGCACACGTTTTCAAAGGTCCTTAATCAAGCAAGCAACGAACGGTGGTCGTTCAGTGACAGACACTCACTGGGAACACTGCTTTCAGCTGCTCCATCTATTGTCCTCTCGTCTCGTTCCGCCTCGTCGCGTGGCATGTTAATTAATCCGCTAATTATTAAACTAATTGCTGGCTTAATTGGCTCGCGAAAAGCTCGCTCCTATTCAGCTCGATCTTGATGCTAACGGAGGAGACGAAAGCAAGATCGAAGGTACAAGAGGGATGGAAAGGGTCAAGATAAAAACGAGCGAGAGGATAAAGAGAAGAAAAATAAGATAAAGAAAGGGGTGGTTGAATAGCAGCGTAGTTGGTCGCTTGGTTCAACATCATCGATTCGGTATTCTCGACAGTGTCGCGAAAAGCCTGAGGATTCTTGCGTTTTATGACTGTACAACTGCTTGTTGAGAACCAGAACACGAAGTCAGAAACGAAGTTAGCAAAATACCTTCTTTCTGTTCATATTTCTATATCCGATGATTTGAATATTTTTCGCGATCGCGTTTGTAATCTAATGTGGAATTTATTTTTATGGAATATATAAATTTGTGTGTTATTATATCATTTCGTTTTGCGTAATATAATGCACAAAAAAGAGATTGTACATGTTAGTTTTAAAAATTGTATAGTCTTACGCTGTATGGGCAAGTCGAATCCTCTTAAAATATTCTTCACGGAAAGTTTCACGAAATTCGTAGGAATTTCATCTCTGTCATGATACTAAATAACTGTACAGACTGCCCTCTCAGATCTTCAAGACCTCGTTGTTCGTGTCTCTAATTGCCATTGTGTCTGCTCTCTCCGAGGGTGCTCGAACTCGATGACGATCTGTGTCTCAACTCAAGAAGGGAGAACTGCTTTTCGAACGGCTTAACGTCAACTTTATTCAACTCCTATAATAAATTTGAATGAGTTTACTTTGAGATTCGAATGGTTTCTTAGAGTCAGACTATTTCCCATTGTTAATTTCAGGCAGCATGTATTATAGGTACTTGATACGATTAAGAATTCTTGCCATTGTGTAAACTTCGACAATTTGATTGGGTTGTTTCTATCGGATAATAGAAATAACATGTATGATGGAGGGAGTAATCGAAATGAAAGAGCCAGTTTTGAATGAAGACAAAGTTGAATAAAATCCACGCAATTATCGCGACGATCGCGCTTTTTGAATCGTCCTGTAGGACTGATTTAGTGCGTGCTGCGTAGCAATTGCTATCAAGATATTGCTTCAATTGATTCGTCGGTCAACGGCAAAGATAAAATACACTGGGTCGATGGAAAAATCGACGGATCAACAGGTTAAATTAATAAAGACTCGCAATTTTACACGGCGCATTGTATCATGAAAGCGTACGAATGCGTTTCAGTGGCATTAACAGTTTACACGGACCAGTCTATATGGATCAAATAAACTACGTATCTCAAATATCATGTATTAAAAAAACGTTCTATCTTTTAGTTTTTTAAATTTCGTAATTTCATGCTACACACAATATATCTGTGTGGACAAAATTAATCTTTATTCTTAAAACAATATTGATCGCAACTCTCACGAAAATCTTAAATATCCATAAATTTCTGTAATTAAACCAAAAATAATTTTCGAATAGAAATTTCATTTCATCTTCAGGATATGAACATTCGAAAAAGTAATATTTTAAAATAGTAACCGTGAGATTTTAAGCGTGCAGAAAATAATTTTTCAAACAGCGATTTTAAGACTATAAACACCGGAAAAAGTAACCTTTTAAAACAGCAAGTTCGTCGAAAAAATTCAATCTCGTCGACAAACCTACGCATCCATTCACTTCGACCGTATTCCTTCGCTTCAATTGAAATCCTTTTCCGAATCACAGAAAAATAATCGACGAACCGCCGTGAAACATCGTGGAAAAGTAACGTGGAACGAAAGCAAAATGAAAGAAACGTAGGAACGGAAGGAAACAAAGCAGGATCGAAACATATCAAAATTTTAACTGCGCCCTAGATCCCGGAGCTCTTCACTGGGAAAACGAAAGAGAGAGAGAGAGAGAGAGAGAGAGAGAGAGAAAGAGAGAGAGAGAGAGAGACTCCGACATTGTACCTCGTATTCACCAGGAACTCACGATTCGGCTTGCATAATGCAATAACTTGTCTCAACGAGCGACGGGCCCACGAATGAAACAGAAACAAAAGAATCGGTCGCCGGTATTTTTCTGTTTGCGCCAGACAAAGACGAAAAACATGGCAGGCGGCTGAGAAAAAAGAGGGGTGGAGTAGGTCCCGACGAAGTAGGAAGGGTACTCGAAAACCCTAAATGGAAACACCCCTGTTCGAATCGTAGCCTAACTATAAGGGGTCTGGCCTTCATTGTACCACGGTTTAACTGCTGCTTACTGTGGCATAAATCGTTCAAAAGACAACGAATTATTCAAAATGCCTCGTTATATTGTTCCCTAAAGCCGTCACGTCCATGGATCCGGAGCCAGACTGTTTGTCGCTTATTGGGTAAGAGAAAAATTGTTGCAGTTTGAGGATCGAGGATTGTTCCAGTTTGTTTGGATATGGGTTCGTCGAGCGATTGTCGGAAATTTTTTTACGACTCTTTCGTGTTTTCTCGTCTTCCTTTTGCATCTTTATTTGGAAAGGACGAGTTCGACAAAGGATTTTCGGTGAAGTCAATCAATCGATTGTTTCAGTCAACCGATAATTTTGCAGTTACCTTTTTCAAATGAAGTATTTTATATTTAGATTAATTTTGCATCGTTTACGTGTTTTATGCGAGTTGAATGGAGCAGGTGTGTGTGTTATATTTTAATCCTTTTCCTGTTTCTGTTTTGGTATTTTACTTCTATTTAGAGGGGATTCGTTATTTGTCGAGTAAGATGAAAAACTGTTACAACGTGAAGAGAGAATTGCTAGGGATTCGTTGAACGATTGTCGAGGTCTTTTTACGATTCTTCTAACTTTCCTCTTCCTCTATTTTTTGTTTCCGTTTGGAGAAGATAAGTTCAGTAGTAGATCTTTTTGTGAAATAGTTTCGAAGTTTTGTAGTTATTTATTTCCAGTTAAGTGAAAGATTTATATGAGAATTAAGTGAGAGATTTATGTGTGATGTATTTATGTGTATGTATTTTACTTCAGTATATATTTAATATATATCTAGTATATATTGTATTTTACTTTCATCTAGAGAAGGTTAGTTACTTATCGAATAAAAAGAAAGATTGATGCAATTTGAGAATCGAGGATTTGCTAGAAGTTTTTTTGGAATTGATTGGACGATTGTCGGAAATGCTTTTATGATACTTTTACGTTTTCTTTCCTTATACTTTCGTTATTTATGGATCTGAAAGTAAAAGGTACAAAAATATTCCATATTTTTATTTCCATTTGTAACAAATAGAAACTGTGGAAAATTGTATTGAAACAGATAAAAGTATTTCCATCAAGAAACTATCATTTTTTCATCAAATATAGAATAGAGATTCGATCTTCCAACGAGAAGAACTAGACGTATAGGCACTTTATTGGCCACTACCAGACAGAACTGTCGCTACAAATGGAACGCATCAATGAGTAACCGGTCGCTTGGGTCTTCGATCATAATGTTTCGTAGAAAGCAATCTAACTTGTCGGGCCATTCATTCTTGTACAGCTCCCCTAGTTTTCTGTTTATTTGCTCTTCGTTGATTCAGTAGCTCATGATAAATTAATCGTTATGGCGGAATAAAAGGAACCTGTCTGTCACTTTAAATCTACTTATTGTTTTATGAAATGATTTTTCTTTCTTTTATTATGTCCTGTTAATTTTACAAAATATAAGAAATGAAGTAAGAATAGAATGAATAAAATTCAACATGTTGCACTACGATCTTGATGTTCTTTAATTACGTAGCATATACTTGAAAATATTGAATATATAATTTTGTTTCGAAACTGATTTAGTTAATATTTAAATGAATGCTTAAATTTTACTTAAAATACTACTTTCGTGACCTATTTCGCTATTTAACATGGGATAAAAAAATAAAAAAATGGAATAAAAGAAAATCAAATGTCTAGTAAAGTCTTCAAAATTAAAAAAAAGAGAACTTCGTGGCTTCTTTCGAAAATTTTATTCATCACCTAAAAAAAAAAAAAAAAAGAACAAAGAAGTATATATTTAAAAAAAGGATTTTATGAAACTTTATAGTCTATAAAAGAAATTTTTATCATCTGTCGTCGTTCTGAAGTATAAAGCGACTCGAAACAATCTTGCAACTCGGCTCAAAAATTTCTATCATCATCTGCGAAAGAATACCTCAATTTACGTTGAAAGAGGTTTCTCCGTTTATTACGCTGGATGAAATTAATTCCATATTTTATTCGTATAATATCTTGTGGTTTCGATTTATTTTTCGACCGAAGCCCGGAGTTCTTCGGCAATAAATGTTTAATATGTCCGGCTTTATTTCGAGCGCGGTTCTCGTAATCAGTAAAAACCGACCAGAGAAGAAACTCGTTTCTGAATGTAAAGTATCTCGTCAAACTTTCATAACGCCGGATTAAAAAAGCACCTTGAATTTACAATTCCATCGCATTCGCAATTTTCTTTAATATAAACTGTGGAAACAATCGGGCGGTGTGAGCCAAGAGCGAAATATGTCATGTGTCGCACTGTCTTCAAATATCGTCAACCAAACTGATAAAACACTCTTTTGTCCTAGTGCCTTTAAAAAAATATTCCCTTGTGCTGCTTTATATTTTTGTTATTTGAATTGTTTTAGCTATTGATTTTTATTCCTCGTACTTCGAAACTGTTTTTATATGTATATCAATTATTTTTACTGTCCTTTGTTTCTTTTTCTTGAACGAAGATAAACGATTATATTATCTTGCTAAATATGGTAGGAAATTGAATGCTTTGCGGACAGTGTCTCGTTATCAAATTTTAAATGAAGGATACAGTAAAAACTCTAAAAAGTTCAGAGTATAATACGTTGCGCCCAGCTTTATTTTCTCTAAAATCAACGTTGAAAGCTTGCGGTGTAGGTGATGCACTTGACTAGAAACGCTTCGTAAACCTTTCCCGTGGACGTGAAAAGTTGACAAAGTCAGAAGTTAGCCCATTCCGGGGAAATGCATCTTTGTGTTTAACTTTTGTCCTGATCCCTTGCAATAATCCATGTGTCAGCTTAACTTATCTTCAAAAACTTTCGCAAGCATAAGATTCGCCGCAGGTAGAATTTTTTCTTTTCAATTCCTTTAACTGTTAAATCTTTTTGTAAATGCTTTTAGATCGACATATTGTTCTATGATCATGCGCTAATAATAAATTTTTATGAGTTCATCGTTCTAAATAGAGGACAGATGTGCAGTACTTTGCGGTAATCTTAGGTCATGTGTGATAGTGATCTCAGTATAGTAAAAAATCATATTTCCAAGAATTCTTTTGCATGTTGTTACAAAAATGTAATTCACGAAAATATTTAAACACTCATTGAATACTTTTATGAATATACTATGAACATATTACACAAAATATTTGAAAATATCATTAATACTGCACGTAAATATATTTAATGGGATACAAAATTCCGCAACTAAATGAATGAACAGTTTTAATAATATAGAATTTAGTCATATGTAATTAACTATCGAAATTTTTAATAGTTTGTCGTGTTCCTTTCCCGTGTATAGATTGCTCTTATTTTTATAAATTAAAACATCCTTCATACAAATATTGCCACAAATTAGACTCACCGCATTTCTCACGTACATTGCGATGTATCGTACGAAATAGATTCGAAGAATTGAGAATATCGACCAGAAGTTGAAATTTCTGCAAATAAATTTGCTTCCCAGGCAATAGTTATTCGATGCTTGAGAAATTTCTGCGTTTACGATTCGCCCATAAAACTATAAGCCTATTCGCGTCGGATCGTAAACAGAGAGTAAAGATTTCTAACAATGCACAGTTTCTCGCACGATAAGAGATTCAACAGACTGCAGAAATACTGGAGAGATTGCTGCGTGGAACAATCACGGCTTTACGGCCGTTTCATTGCCTTTGGACGACTTCTTTATGCCGTTAATTGACGGATTGCTGGAGGTATTTCCAAACAGAATGCGCGAATGAATTTCAACCATGGTTAAACCGCTGAGCAAATTTGTGCGGTGAAAAATTTGCGAATGCAATATCCGTATATGAAAGGTGGACGTGCGGTGAATGAATTTTTTCAAATAATTCTGCATATTTTTCTTTTGACAGTTTTTAATTTGAACGTGTGGATAAAGTTTAGATTGCAAATGTAAATCAGATGTAGATAAAATGTAAATTTTAAAATGTAATGTAATTGCTGTTGATGGGAATACAAAATATTGTAATAATACATTAGAAATATTTCGTACAGATGAGTAATATAAAATAAATAACTCGACAAATTTCTTTGAAAAATATTCTATATTTACTTCGTTTAATATATTGTGGAAATATAGCAAACAAGTGGTATAAAATAATTCATTTTCAGAATTCTGTAAAGCGTAACGTTATGTATATGTGCTGGTGAATGTAATTATAGTAAGTATAGTAAGAGCTTTTCTCTATATTTGTAATTCCTTTTTTCGAGAAATATTCAAAATATATATTTTCATTCATCGTCAATCCCCGATTGCTACATAGAACAATCGCGTCTTTGTCACCAACTTTTGCAATCTGTTTATGAATTCCAATATTATTTAAACTTTCGAAGAGATTAATCTACAACCGTGTAATCACTTTTTATTCTAAGATCCGTCCAAAAACTACGTCTTCAAATGCGAATGGGCTCTTAAAATAAAACGACACTTCTAACTGAGAACTTGCACAGAATCATTTCAGAATTCCAAGTAAAATGCGATTACTTTCAAAGTAAAAAAGCAGAAGAACAATAGTCTGGCCATTCGCCTGCTTAATACCGGGAACCAGTTCTTTGACGCCTTTGACGCAATCGTTTCGTCGCGATTGCCTCCTCCATACCATGGGCTAAGGTAATTCCGCTTGTTCTCGCAGTTTTATCGCATCCGCTGGCGGTTCGGCTCACGTGCCAAACGCATGACAAATTCGTACGATCTGAAAATCGTTTACGATCTCGCACATTTTGACGGTTTTAGCTGCACGTCGCGACTGCAGAATTACTTTTCACGTTCCATACTCCCCCTCCCCTTTTTTTCATTTTCCTTCCTTTTTTTTTACACCCGCTCTCTGTGTGGACGTGAACGACAGACTAGGTTATTGTTTTAAGTGGCACGTAGCTGGCTCGCGATTTGACGCGGAACGAGTGCTACAGCCTCCAGGAATATCGTTTTTGGCACTGGTCGCCGAATTCTTCTCTAGGTGGTCCCTAGAGGATGGCGATAAAATGGCTTACGTGAAATTGACAAGGGTATAGTTTGGAGTTCGGCAACTCGAGTTGCAGAGGAATTTCGGCAATTAAAAATCCTGGTAGTCCAGTTTCGTAACCGTGAAAACGAAATCATTAGAATGCTCAACATTTATTTATCCTTCACACACAGCCATGCACGCATTCCTCCAATAACAAGCTAGCTTTTAAACCCTAACAAAATACCAAATTACGCTAATAACTGTTATTAATAAACATACTTACCAGCCGAATAATAAATAACTTCTTTTAAACTTTAAATCTCGAGTAATGTCAAAATCCGAATGGGCTAGGTAAATGTAGAAATTACCGCGATTTTGTGGTACAATAACTCTCGATATCGGTAAAATCAAGTCAAAGGAATGTTATGCAATTAAACAAGCGTCCATTTTCTCCAACTGGGAAATGTATGCAAACGATATTCTAAAAATGTCGACGCGTTGAAATCGCACAATTGGCTGCAAAAAGGGAATATCGTGGCGCCATTTCCAAGCAGCACCCATTTTGGAGCCTGTTGGATTGCTTTTTGGAGGACGATAATTACACGAACCTCGTCGATCGGATATTTTTAATTAGCCAGACTATTCGCAACGATTGCTCGGCGAAGCAGGGGGATAAACAAATTAATGCAATCGCGTTAAACACTCGATCGAAGGAAGAGAGAAAATTATTCCCTTGTAGAGATTCGGAGTTCCACGATTTTTGTGCTTCTTTTTTTTCAACACCCACTCATTACGCCGATAATTGCTATTTTTTTTGCGTTCAACCAACCGATAAACGAAGTTCGACTAGGGGCGAGCTGCTTTCAATGTAAACTTTTTGTCGTTTGTTTACACGATTGGCCAGCTGAACAAATTCTGTCGCATTTACATCTTTCACACAGCCGTTCGTTAATGAACTAGCTTTTTTTCAACGCTTTAAATATTCTCTGTAGCTTCGCCCGGTGATCTCTTAATCAGAATAACGCCGATTATTCGAACGAAAGGATATTAAATGCGTAAAATGAAAACCTTTTATACAAAATTTGTTTTTCGAGAAATCCATTACGTGAATCTTTTGCCTACCTAATACATTTACTCCATTCACCAAAAATTTGTAATCGTTTTTCCAATTGTAGCTAGGATTGTGCTATATCGATTCATTTGCCAATTTGATATTAAAAAGTAAGAATATGAAGTTATTTGAGAATTAATACTACGCGTTTCAAAGACGATTTTCTCCGAAATGAAGCTTGAAATGAGTTAATTACTCCATATTTCTGATTTATTCTTGCATAAACGATCATCTTCTGCCTGTATAATACTTTTGACCTCATTATATGTAATGAAGGTACTTTAAAGTATACCACTTTCGTTAAAATCCTGTTATAAACTAAATGTGTTTAGAATCCTAATAGTACTTAGGTGTACATGCTACTGCTATGAAGGAACTTCTACGAAGTTCTCATTTCTTGGAAGGAAGTTCTGTTCTCTTGATATCCGTGCACTCAGTGCTAGCATGTCTAGTATATGCGTAGCTGAAGTATATATTTTGAAGTATCTGATTTGAACAAGACAGTAAAATATATGAATCGCACAGTTCAAGTTTAGTAATTGAGTGAATTTCAATTACTAAATTTTGGTTAAAATACGAGATTGATAGAATCGCGGAAATATTTCTGAACGAAAGTAATTAAAATTATATACATTAGAGTGCTACATAAACTAATAAATTTTCTTATGGATTAATTCTGGTAATATTAAATGTTTATTAATTCTTTGAGTTACACATTGACAACAAGAAATAAATACACGTAATAACAAAAATAGTGCAAATTAATTTTAACTTAAAAAATAATAATCCCTTTGACGTGTAGATAACAGCGTAGTATTTTTTCCTTATACATAATATCTTCACTGAGAAAGGGATCGTTGCAGTAAACTTTTACTCCCAACGTTCCGAAATCATCGAACTCAGAAGCATTGATTTATCTCTCCTATTTACATTCTTCGCCTTAAAGAAAACCGGTAGAAGATACCGATAAAAGCTCACCGCTCTTCTTTCTCCTCCCATGAAATACTCTTCGTCTCAAACATAGTTCCACAAGGAAAACCAAACATCAATGGAAACCAATTTCTCTTTTACTCTCGAGCTTTGAAATTTACTGCCTTTCTTTCACCAACTTTCGACCTTTCTATCCTCATAAAACACCCCTCCATATTAAAGAGAACCAAGGAGAAGACATTCGAACACTTTTCTCCACTTTCAAAATTTATATCGGCGTAACCATTAAAACTTTATTGACGCTTGATGTCGTAAAACGAGTTACAAAGTAAGATAAAAAAATAGACGAATTTGCATAAGTTAATTATCACCACTTGGAGTGAATTCGAGCAGCAAAAGAAAATTCTGTAACACGTAACTGCAATGGCTACAAAAACTACACACACTTATTCACCAACGAAGCATTATTTTAGCAAATCTTAGCAAATCATTTTCACAGTATCGATTTATTTCTAATCGTATAAAAGTACTATTACTTTCCTAATTTTTTACGGTCATACGAAGGTACTATTAATTACTTAATGTTTTATAAACATTATATGATATGAACGTACTACAAAATTTAATATACTTGAACCTAATTAATCAGTATATGTATGCTACGATAAATACAATGGTGCATACCTTTCGTAACCACTGTACATACGCACTGCGTATCTTCAAAATCGGATAATTTTTCGAATTTCCGAATTGAGGACCTTCCCTCCTTTCCACGCACGTCCTAAGGGAATTACGCCGTGAAACCTTAAAATTCTCAATTATGAAATCTAACATCATCACCGTGCTTTTTTCAAAAATTCTCAACGTATACGAAACTTTTATTTTTCCAGGAGCCTCCATACAACTTCTAAGGCTAGATGTGCCGAAGATGGCGGACCCAAGATGGGAGAAGGTAATACTAAAATGCGAGTACGATCTGGGCGGTGAGGATTTGTATTCCGTGAAATGGTACAAGGACGGGGCTGAGTTCTTCAGGTTCATGCCAGGCTCGAGACCTCCTGGCCGTAATTTCTCCGTTGATGGAATATACGTTGACGTGAACAAGAGCGACAGCAAACAGGTGACGCTGTTGGGACAGGCGAACAATCGAAGAGGTTCGTAGAGAAACGCGATTTGTCCCGTTTGCTCGATTTAACGATCGTTGTTCGTGCGTACTCGACGAGGCTTTTGCTTGTGCGATCGTAGTCTAAGGGGAAATTCACGAGCATCTGAGGATCGATGGATTTCGAGGAAAGGGGTGTATCAGGTGAATCATGCGCGACAATCGACTGTCGAGGGTTTGTCGAGCGAGAGGTCGTGAAGCTGTAGCATCGAAAGCACCGCAATTTAGCAAGAAATTATGCGGTTTAATGTGCATGGAGTGTTGATAAATTGTTAACTGCTGCGGGGAGTGTTTCGAGCTGAATTGAATGTCAACGAGGTTGCGCGTTTCAGGTTCTGTATTGGTTTGCGCATTTCAATGCCGATAAGAGTAAGATGCTCTATCGCGATTTGTTTCTACAGACTCTTAATTTTTCTGAGAGGTTTGAAGTATCCTGCATTTGAATATTATCTGGATTCTTTTGTAGAAGTAATATTGTTAGTGAAATTTAAAAAATTGTTTGGTATAATGATAATTGAGATTGGTGATAAAACAAGCGAAATTTTAAAAATAGATCTTGGTAGTTTTTGCAAGACATTTAATTTTATGAAAATCTTTTACAAGGAAAACTTAAGAAAAAGAGTATAAAATACAGAATCGTAAGTTTTTCTCTTCAACTCTAATGAATTTCATTATCAGTCCTAATATATCTTTTCTTCCGACTTTTCAACTCATTAAACTCGCATACATCTTTCCCATCATCTTTTATCCATTTATCATACAGGCTAAATTATTGAATTTGTATTTCTAGCTTTACATTTAATTATCTTTAGCCGTTCAGACACCTAGAACTCACGTTTTCCATCACTTCTTTACATCCATTTAAGTTTTTCATCCAAAATACGGTAAGAAACGCGAATAATAAGAAATTATCTGCACTATTATATTCTTTAATCTTGCAATTAACTATCTTCGTTCCCTCAAACTGTGAAAATTCATTTCCTTCTTTTTATCCCCATATCAAACTGTAATACTTTTTCTTAATGTCTAATCAAACGTGAAACAGGAGAAACAAATCTTCTTGAAACTCGATTTTTTCGCAATTTTAGATTAAAATCAAAACAGTAATTCTGCGAGATCTTACGAAACTTCAGGCGATGAAAGTTAACGGGCTGCCTGAAATTTCACTTAAATAACCAACGAACTTTCCTCGTCGCGAATGAAACTAGCCCCTATTAAATTTCTATTCCCCCCCCCCCCATTTTTCACTGGTCCACGAGGATCCACGTTCTTCCACCATCCTTACGCCTCCTATTAGGTTTCTAATCTTCAAGGTGCTTGCAATCGAGCTTTCAAAGTAGTCCGCGTAACTTTCTCAATTCATTATAATCGAAAAGGCTGATCTTGTGATGAATTTCCACGACGCGATGCCTTATTCTTTTCTATTTAGCTTCGTTCGTCGACGATGTTTTTCTAGAACAACGTTTCCCGACGTTTTGCAAATCTTGTTACTTAAATTTAAGAAAAAGTTGTATTTAATGGAGCGAAAACATGTTTTTTAGGACTTGAACGGGTATACGTCTCACCTGTATTTTTACTGCCATCTTATCGCTCTTTCATTAAAAAAAAAGGATTATTTTAAAATATTTGAAAATTGACTCTGTTCGTACAATAATATCTTGTTTACTTTGTAATTTATCAAGCTATAGAATGTAAAAATCTATGGATCCATGCTCTTTCGAATATTTAATTCAGCACAGATTAAACACCCAAAGGCATAAAAATAGATTTTTCAGAATATTGTAATTTAGCTATATCCAGATATAATTGTCGAAAATTTGTCTAATGAAATTTCGTTCGAAACAAAATTCCAATTCAAAATGATCATATTGATTTCCCAGAAAACATTTTGCAGTTCCCTCCAGAGTCACGTTTCACAGATTGGAAATCTAAATAAAATCTGAAGTATGCTTTTCAAATCAGTCTCGCAAAAAGAAGCACGAGTTCGTGTTTAACCTCGTCGATGGGGCAACGGCAACGATCGAACGTTTCCTTAAAAGGAATTAGAGCGTGTTGTAAGTCGTGAAAGAGAAAACCGACAGCATGGTAATTTTGTCTGCGCTAAGGCTTTTTTGAGATTGGTGCTATCGAGAAATGATTGGGAGTGCTACGTTTCATCTAGATATTGTTCGTATCGCGACGAAGAAAAGTTTTGGATAGGGGTGATCGATAGAGAGGCTGTGTAAAAGAAATTTTTCAAGTTATAAATTATGCGGAAATATATATCTTTTAAGCTATGGCATACAGTATTTGAAAACAACGTCTTTCTGATTTCATATCAAAGAAAGAAAGTGTAATACTGTATCATAATGATCACTTGATATCTCGAGATAAACGAAGATATAGAAAGTAAGAAAATAATTCTGTTTCCTTTTCCATTTCAAAACACTGGCTCGTCATTTCAATATTATTCCGTAATTGTTTAATATTTTTGAATTAATCCTGTTGTATTTCCCACTTTTGTGGAAATATCATACGAATATATAAAATGTCATATTGTGTTAAAAATAAGTAGGTCGAAACAATACCAAGACATATTGTAATATTTGAGAAAGAAGTTAATTTTCATGGTAATGAAGTATTGTTAATTCGATACAGTAAAGAGCAACAGATTAATTCGATTTATTCGTTTAAATATCCTCTTTTACTGTTATTCAGGGAATTTAGGTCTTAACAGAGATAGGGGAATGCAAATTTTTTTCAATTTAAACGCTCATTAATTAAACACGCGTTAATCGGTAGGACATCAGTGAATCCATTTGATACAAGCAGAGAGTACAATTTATTCGAATTTTTTACCTGTGCACATGATTATTATACGTTGTATTAAACGTTTTAATCATTGTTCGTGCATTGTTGTTATATAAATGCAGTTGGATTCATTATCAGTCACAAATGGATTATAAGCTTTGTTTTTCTGTCGCTATCCGTTATGTATATTATTTTACTCTTGTTTTGTTGATTCTATATTGACAGGAATTTTCTGTCATGAAATCTACATCCGAAAAATGTTCATTTCATTTAAAATCGATTAAAAGTCATTATATCCAATACTTTAGTAACAGAAACTCCTTATATTATCCCTTCGGTTCTCAATTATTCCTCTTCTTTTATATCCAACGAATATTCAATTCGTATACATATATAATATTTGTATTCAATATTTTTCTAAAAAGTGGCTCGAAAAATATTTTTCCGATATTCGAAAAAAATATTTTTGTGCTACTGGGGTAGGTTATACCTTTTTGAGTTTTCAAGGTTGCTTTTACTTTTTGAGGAATAGGATTTATTCATAAGAAAAAGATTCAGCAAAATTGACCAAGATGAAGGTACGAAGACGATCCAGTCACCAATGTATTAATCGAATAAAATAAAATAAAGAACAGCGATGTAATAAAGTAATTTACACGACAGGTAAGGTGAACCTCATGGGATCGTACGGTTGCGAGGTGTCCTCGGAGGGACCGAGTTTTCTTACAATCTACGGCGAGGCAAACATGAGCGTTGCTATCCCGCCAAAGGAACGACCCAGTCTGCGCGGTCTTCGACCGTCTTACGAAGTGGGTGAGACACTCCAAGCGGAATGCAGTTCCGCGGCCAGCTACCCTCCAGCCCAGCTCGTCTTTATCCTCAACGGGAAAGAGGTAAGAGAAAGAAAGAGTTTTATGAGAATGTACGGGTATTAGAGCCTGGAGAGACATTTCGTTGCCATCCGTGAACTTCAGAATTCCTGATTGTAGTCGGCCTGAAAAAACGACTCGCTCGAGGCGGACTTCTTTTTCCTCAACTCTCTTCCGCGATTCTGATTTTTCCCTCATGTGTCTTTACACTTGTGGGTTCGTTTACCTAGTTCAACGCTTTAACAGTGGATCCTGTTGAATTTCTTGCCATATTAGGAATTGCATAATTATCGATTTAGTTGTAATATAATTTAATATCATCCATATAATTCAATTAATTTTTATTTGTTTCTCTTTGTTCGTTTAATTTAAAGTTTCGGAAGTTTTGATTCCATTCTATTTCACTTAATATCACTTTGTTAAGCATTCGACCTTTCAACGTGGATCATAATTTAGACCTTCGATTCTTCATCCAAACGAAACTCGTCGATTTGCATCTTTGAGAACAAGCTGTCGTCATCCTTCTTACAAATTTTGGCTCGATTTAACCCGCTGAGAACCGCTGTATTTTCCTGACACTGTTATGAACGAGCACTTGCCCTGTTTCTCGCGATTTAACACACTGCATGTCGTGTATAAACATTTATTATCTGTAAAACAGCGTGAGATACGTGCGGTCCGTTTGATCGCGCGATATCCAATGTGAAATACGGTGCAGTCTATCCTAATGTATCGCATAGACCAGATACACGAAGAAAGGTGCTCTCAGGCGATTCTCTGATCCCAATGTTTATCGTTTCCTTGATAAACGATCGTCTGTGACGATAAATATGATTCCGTCCCACTTTGTTTTAAAGAATCGTTCTTGTATCGAGTTGGTCGATGTTTCACATTGCTTGTTTCAATAACAGAACTGTCCTAATTGCATTCTCCTTTTTCAAAAGATCTCCTAGCCATTAAACGAACGGGTTTTCTAAAGTATGTTTGTTTTAAATGTTTGATTAAGTAACTTTGTAACTACTTTGTAAGTAAAAAATACGAAAACATGTTTCGGATGAAAGTTCGATTTGATGGAGGAAACTTAACAAGATATTTTGATTTTTCTCTTATATTCTCATTTAAACAGATTTCAATGCCAATGTAGCTTTCTTAAATGGAATTAAGATACCTGGATCGAAAAATTTAGTTTAAAAGGTATTTTAACTCTAATCTCGCAAGACTTATCATATGAAGAACAAGGAAAAGAAATAATACCTAAATATAGAAAATAAATGGTGATATTACGTATTGAAGGGTCAATTTTTAGAAAAAAATACAGGTAATGGGTATGCATGGATATTTAATCTGTTTTTTCTTAATTGGAGAATTTTTTGTATAAAAATGGAAACAGTATTTATTCAAGTGGAATCATTTTAATTGAAAACAATGATGAATATTGAATTCTTTTAATTGAGAGACGATATACACAAACGATACTGAATTATTTTTAAATTAAAGATTGAACAATCGTTTCATGAATTTTTACTTATTTTAAATCGGGAATGACAACTCGAGTCCGGATGCTCAAACATTTCTGAGAAATTTCAAAATGCAAAAATGTCAGGACTGGATACAATGTACGCAAAACTATATAAAATATTTAGTGCATGTGACAAGTATATAAACAGTTACTTTGTAATAAAATAAACAAATATATATATGTATGCATAGAAGGATACTTTAGAATATTAGAATAAAATAAATATATCGATTTAAATAAAAACACTAATTTTTATAAACGTCTATAATCCGATAATATTGTACATCAATCTGTAACATTGCTGAGTGATCAAAAACACGATTAAATTGATTTTGACGAAAAAATTGATAGATTTTGATTGAGGCGTAGAAACTTGCAAACATAGAAACTTCCCCAGTTGGGATGGCCTCGCGAAATTGACGGTGTCGTAAACGCAACAACGTAAAACAACGAGCGCTGAACTGGAATGGGGTGAGGATTGAGAGTAGAAAGTCCTGGAAATTAAGAGAACGCGCTATGCCTTTGAATTGCAAATTCAACGCTAGCCAAGGATATAAAATCATGGGAACCGCTTAAAAGGTGCTCGTTTAGTGTTCTCGCGACCGCGCCCCTTTATTCAGGCCCCTTAAAAAGTTCGTCGTGGTGGGGCATGGAGAAATTAAAACCGTCAGTTTAGACTCGAGCATACTTTTAAAGTTGCTTGCTGTGCATTCAGCTGCTGTTTTCGTTTTTAAAAAAATAACAGACGGAAAGCTGCCCTATTAAATTTGCCTCAACCATCAGCCGAGAAAGTCAGTTTAGTTAGATGGTCGGTTAACGTCTTGCGTATTGCGATGGTGTTTTAAGAGCTGTTATTAATAGAAGGCGGATTTTTATGAAAATTGATATTTTTATGCACGCAACTAAAGAAACATGACTTAAATAGAAATTTGTTTTATGTACTAAGAATTATGACAAACACTCTACTTTGGATATTTTATATTCTTTTGTATATTATGTACATTCTATGCATTTTTGCGTCTTCAAATTCCCCATAAATGCTTGAAAACTTGCATTCTAAATATTCATTTCTTTTCTCTGCATTATAATATTCTGATAGAGAATTATTCAACGATATTTCTAAACAATTAATCATCCTGTTGGAATTATGATAAACATATCCAGCTTAATTTTATCTATTAATCTGTATCAATGGTTCCTATTAATTAATTCCTATTAATTTAAATTCACTTTAACATTTAAAATGACTCGTGTCTAAACCGCGCATTAATAATCCATTAAATCCATGCATCCCCTAATTGCTCAAATTTCTCTAGTCATCCAAATACGTTATCTTAGCGTCCCTCCATTAACCAGAAAATTTAGTGCAGAGTTCTCTAGTATACTCGCCATTCATCTCTCCACTCTTGCATGAAATTTCACCTCGAAAGACAAGGATCATCTCACTACCATCTCACTCTCACTATCACCCTCTGTCATCAACAGGTGAACAAAGTGTTGACCAGAGAATTGCCAAGCTCAGCCTCCTCAGAGGATAACATCGTATCCTCGACGCGACTAGGGCTGACTCTACGCCTGGAACGACACCATTTCCCCGGAGGAACTTTGAATCTCAGCTGTCAGTCCACTTTGCCAGGGATCATGGACGCGAGAGCGCTTGAGAGAACGGAAACCGCAACGTTGGCCGCCAGCAATCAACGACTGGCGCAAGAACCGCCTAGATCCGGATGCATCGTAAACCTTCCATCCCTGTTCGTCATGACCTGCTGTTTCTTACTGCGATCGTTTAATCACGGTATATTAGCACTTTCTTATGTTTAACCCACGACCAGTTGGAAATCGCCGCTGGAGCTCGTTCGATCGCTCTGGGATCACTTTGTTCGGTAATGTTGCTTTACAGGTTTGGGTATACTCTGATTGAAATATAAATAAAAATATTGTATCGTTTTAGATACTTTATTAGTTTTATTTTAGAATTAATCAAATGTTTAAAAGTAACATAACAACTATTTTGTGCCAAAATTCGATAATTGTATATTTTATGTTTTAGTCAATTCTTTCATACAAAAGCATAAATAATTTGGATTTTAATATAAAATTGAATTTTAAATGGCATGTGTTTGAAACTTATGTGATACAACTAGATTGTTATATAATATATATAACAAGATTTGCATTCAGAGTAATTTTATATGTAATTATGTTTTAATAATACGTATTTGAAAAATTATGAAATAATCGGTTCTTGAATGTTTTATTTACATAAAACACATTCACGACTATCAATCGAATATGCCCAAACTTGTTGCCTCCCAAATATCGAAAGAAGCCAAAAGATCCAACTTTTCTTCATTGCTAGTGTGTGATTTCGTTGCTTCTGCGGAAGCTCTTGTCGATATTTCGCGCGAGCAGTTTTTAAGAAATTTCCTTAATTTTTCAATGCAACTGAAAATAAAAAAAAATTAGATTTTACTAGCCTTTTTAAATTTTAGGCCGATATTAGCCATAAAAACGAGTTTTTTTTTTAATTCTTCGCTATCACTGTGAAATTCATCGTATTACAGAAAATTGCTCGCATTAGATGCCTTCTCGGTCACATTCGCGGGCAAAAATTTTTTCTTAACTTTTCACCGACAAAGAGAAAATCTTACAAAGAAAAGAAAAGATAAAATTACTGTTTCTAGGCTTTTTGAATTCGTTTGTTAGGCGAAAATTAGCCTCGAAACGAATTTTTTCTTCACTGCCACTATGAAATTTCGTTGCTCATGCAGGAAAGACTCTTGTTAATGTAATTTCGTGAAGTAATTTTACGTACGCGCATTTAATATGTTAATATACGTGTGAATAAATGCATAGGATGAATAAAGTACGTGAAGTATATGATTCAAGTATATCGATGGTCATGTAGAGGAGATGGAAAGCAAAGATGAAAAAGCCCTATAGCAATATAATTTAATTGAAACAGCGAGTCGTTCACGCGAGACGCGACATTGTACATAGTGTATGATTGTGAATTAGATTTACGACGGTGTGTAATTAAAAAAAAAAAAAAGGGAGGGTGGGTCGGGGTAAACACGGTGAAAGTAAGCAGGAGAATTCATTAGGAACTCGATGAGGATGGAGTGATATCACAATCACGCGACGTGTGATTTGTTTTACGAGTATTAAAAAATAAAGCGAGAGAGTGATTGGTATCGAACGACAAAAGGCATAAATTTGAATCGATTGGCGGTTGAAGTATAGGGTGATTCACGTTTATGGCGTTCGGGATAATTGAACTGTTCTTTTTTTTCTCTTGGATCTCTGGACGCATCCTTTTTGGTGGCGTACAAGAATTTATATATACATACATAAATATATTATATATATATATATACATATACGTATATGTATACACGATGATGAATTCGTCATATTTACGTTTTATTGTAATTTTACATGATCCATATCTGATCGTTATGATATTTCAAACAATAAAGAGAAACGTCAGGCAGAATTTTGTTCATGTCCTTTTACTTTGAAACCTTCCCTTCTAGAATTTGAGAATCAGGTAAGATTGCCATTTGACATTAAAATTTTTTAATATTCCACATATTTGTATATCGTATATCGTAATTTAATGTTATTTTAATTTAGGTCTGAGAAATTTTTATATTTTTAGACGCTATTGTACAATTGTACTAATACTATTGTATTACTGAAATTTTATAAATCACGAATCATCTTATTGTGCTGTTTGATATAAAATTGCAAAAGGGAATTCTATGATTTAAGTAACTTACATTTCGTCAATTTAATAATATATTAATTGATAAATTATTGTGCAAGAGTGTACTGTAGCGTGTATATATGCATATACTTTAATATACAATACATAAAGGATTATGAAAGTGGAGTTATGAAAAAAATGGATAGGTATTAATTATGTTTTCAATAAAAGATTACATTGCCTCGTCAAAAATGGCATCCTATTTCTAACAATTACAAAAGCATTATAATAAAATTGATAAATCTAATATTAGTTCAAATTAAGTATTTTCTTCATTCACAGATATACAACTTTCATATTTCTAGCTAGCTGCTAAAGTAGAGAATGTAAGAGACACATGAAGAGAAACAACGCAATTAAACATAGTAGAAAGCGGTGTTATGCGGTATTGTAACGTAAACCATAAATTACATCGGTTACTAGGTTTGGGTATTCCCATAAACCTCCCTATCTCTTCCTCGAATCATAATCCGAGCCCTTAGAGCCCTTACATAACATTAATTCACTCAATATTTTACGTAACTGCTTAAATACACTTCCAGGTGTTTCATGGGTCCGTTATGTGCATCTTATACTACGATTGCGTACGTATAAAATACAGTTCCTGTTAAGTTTCATAATCTTATCACTTAACACAATCGTAAATTCGCGCTAGACTCACTGATGCTTAAAAGCCTTCCAATTATAATTTTCGTATTCATATCATAATCTCGCGGTCGTAGCCACATTATGACGTTTATTGTATTAAAAAATACTGTTAGCTTCCCCTTCTGTCACTTTTTATTCCTTTAGCTTTACTCTTTCAGTAGATACTATCATCTAAAATAAATACTCTGTCTTTTATTATTTTTCTTTAAAATTGCCACACGATTCCCTAATACATTATTTTTCTCCTTAAGAATTTCATTTCTTCCTTTTTCTCCCTTTTTTAGTCATTCTTAAACATATTTGATACTATATCAAGTCTTCCATTAAAACTGTCATCTAAACTCTTAAAATATTACTTTCCCCTCTCAGAAATAATGTTCTCTACCTTTCTTCCCTTTTCTTAATAATTTTCTGAAATATCCGACACTACACCGACTATTCCATTAAGATTGTCACCAAATCCTTTAAAAATTTATTTTCCTTTCCTTACTTCCCATCTCTTAGCCACAAAATATTTCATAAAAATTTGACGTTTTCTATAAAAATTGTTACCGAAATTCTTATGAAAATTATCCACTTTTCCAGAACTTTCTTCTTCCATGTTTATCACTTTTTGCACAAACTTTTCGTTATTAACCCCATACGATGTATAAACTATCTTTAAAAATCTATTAAACTCATTATTATTACATATTAACTACATAACCATCAGATAAACTACTATACATAAGATCCACGTAAGACAACTTCTTCTAGAACCGTGCCGGGCTTCTCGCAGCACGTCACTGTTTTAATCAAGATGAAGCATCGGTCTTTCTCATTTAAAAAAAATAATAGAAGGCATATTTTCGCAAAAAAAAAAAGTAAGAAATGATACACTATCCCTATCCATGATACCTATCCTACCGAATCCCAATTTTCAATGTACATATTGTTCCTTCTCCGCCAGTTTTCATTTCCGGTAACACGAGTCTTCACCAATGAATTACCTTGGATCGTCAGGATCGCGGCCCTCCTCGATAACAGGTTCGCCGGGATAAAAGCGATTAGAGATGGCAAAAGGGGAGGAACGATTTAGCAGGCGGTAAACAGTCGAAACGGGAAATCCAAATCCCGCCAGGAGGGATTTCCGGTAGCTCGATCATCCCCTTCCAACTCTCAAACCATCCACTAGCCGAAGTATACCGACTTCGACCTATCGGCCGAGAATTCACAGGCTTCTCTTCCTTCCCGATTCGATTTCCAGATTAATTAAGGATAGCTGGCCTGAAAGGACGCCCTCGAGGATCCTTTCGAGCGTCGAGCTTCCGAGGAAAGGCGTAACGAGACACCGATTCGTGTCCGTTTCACGAGACACCGAACACGATAATGACATTTTTTCGCCGATTCTCAGCGACTAGGCCACGGTAGTACGTTAATGAGAAACGACCATTGGTCCCTCTGATACGAATTCGTGTCCCTGCCACTTAAGGGAATGGTTAACAGCTTCGATCGACAAAAGGGGCTCTGTTGGTCTACTCACGATCCGTTACAGCTAGGAGACGGGCTCGTTTGCAATACATGGGGAAACGGTTCGAGTTGATCGATTCAATTGATGGTTGACAATGGCCTACGGCTTCTCGATGCGGTCTGTGTGCTCGTTAGAATAATAGAACGTTGTTGTAGGGTTATTCTTTTCATTATTGATGGACAGAGTTTGAAAGTTTATCGATATTCTCGACATATTGGAATTTGTAGATAAAATCTTTAGTCGCTGAACATACAATTGAGTTATTATAAATTCATTACTATGGTGATGGTTGCAATGCATCTACGGCTACTTGCTGTGATCTGTGTGTCGATGGAGTTTAAGGGCTGTTTAGGGATAGTTTATTAATATCTCCAAGATGGTGGGATTTGCATAATAATATACAATACAATTAATTATATCAGTGAATTTTGAGAAAACTAGAAACTCGACTTAAATCACGGGGATTTCTATCGTACGTAATTTTTTCAACTTTATAATTCTGTAGAGCTTGACTAATTTTATTACCAAACTTTTACTGTTACTTAAAAGAATTTATTAACACAGGCGACTTATAACTCGCGAGTAAGAAAATTTCGCTAATAATATTAGCTCAATGTGTCCAAGTTTCCAGGTACTTCTATAATATTCGCTTTAAGTCTAGTTCAGAGTCTGAAGATCGTAAAATGATTCTTATTTCTTGATTCTTTGGACGAGAATCTCGTGTATATATATTTTACATTATTTATAACTGAATGTAGTCTCATATAACAGAAAAATTAATGAAGTATGCTTTTAAAAGTATAATATATTCTATGTTTAACATCGTTAATCCCTTTGCATTCACGAGCCTTGTGAAATGTTTCTCGAATATCTGAAAGAAATATCTCGTGTGTCTGTTCTGTAGAATTTCAAACTGAATGTTCTTTTGTGTAAATACAAACAAATACATACACATCCTACACATAGCTCAATAAATGGGCTGCGGGTATTTACGGAAATTTATATTTTTATAAACACAATTAAAGAGATAGAACATAAGCATAAATTTATTTCACCACCCTTCTAGAATTATGCTTTAAATCTCACAAATTGCATTTTCATCCAACCCGATTTCGAAATCCTTTGTTTCGATATTATATTCAAACAACGCTCGTTAATTCCTTCTGTATAAAAGCCTCTTGACGGAATTAACCGAATAAAAAATCAAATCAAATAAGTTAAAATGTAATTAGCAACACGATGTCGATCATCTTTGAACGAGGCCAGGTAGAGATAAATAAAGCTCGAGCTACTACTATTGAAAAAATAGTTCTCGAACGAAGGAAATATAACGCGACGAGAGCAAGCATAGCATATTCGAACATGTTTCAACGATTGGTTTCTTCATCGTGCAAAATGTCAATGAGTTCAATGAGTTCGTTTCACCTGGAACGACCTACATAATCCCCTCCAATCCTCTTATTGCCAATATATAGGGTGTTGTATTATGTACACTGTTTTGCGAATATTTATCAATAACGATATTAACCAGAAAACAGAATTTATTTAATACAAACATATATTTAGTAAAAGAAACTAATATATAGCACGAACAGCCATCTTAAACATATAATAAGTGTAGAGAAAATAGTGTCACTGACAATGAGCATCGTCTAATGTAACGAATAATTAACTATTTGAATTCGTTTGCGATCTCCACCAAATATACGTACCTATACTTGCACTAAATATCTCGTAACTTCTACGTTTAGTTTCGAACTTTACCAATATGATCCTGGTAGTTGAGTTTCATTACAGTGCTACAGAGTTAGAATGCCTTCGCGAGTTGCTGTATATTTTTTTATCCTTATTATGTCTTATCTACAACCTTCTATACATGTAAGTTTAACAAGTACAGATTAAGTACTTATTAAAGTCTTCCTAATGCAAGTATGGATTAGAGGTTGACAGCTCTAGCGTTCATTTTTTATTACATTGGTTAGAATCGATTTTATAAGCCAATATTTTCTTAACACGCTGTAAAAGGAAGGCTGTGGCTGTGAAGAAAATGAAACGAGATCAACGTGAATTCAGAAATGGCACACGCTGTTGGGTTCGAGACGTTCGAAGAGTTAACCCGCGATTATCTTGGAACTGCTTCATCGCTGTGATGACACGCCGGCAAACGCTAAAACACCACCCTGCTGGGTGTAAAGGTTAACTAGGCCGTGTTTGTGCCGGTTTGCAGACGAACTGGTGTTGATTCATCACACAGCCCGTTTTCGCATGTATAGAGTAGCGCACGCGTACGATTGTTCGTAAGCGGACGAAGGATTCTGCGTTTCAAGCGAATGAACGTACGGACATTGTTATTAACTCTTGCAATAGATAATAGTTGTGACGAGAAGCTTTTCTGTAAATTACGCATGATTTGATGTGATTGGTATTGGGATATAAATATTTATATATTTACGAGAAATTTCCAAATTTACGGAATGTGTACGATATACAGGTAATCTAAATATATTAATGTTTGAAATTAAATATTTAGATGGAATCGATGGTTTGCATGAAATTGTTAATAACGGATATGTACCTTATGCGGTACCGACAAAAACAGTAATTATTTACATAAAAGACTAATTTTGTTAAGGCAATGATGTACATTTTACAAGTATAATATTTAATACAGATTTAATGTTTAATATCATACTTTACAGAAGGATCTCGATATGAAATAAATGAGATAAAGTATATGGAATAATTGGAACGAAAGTTAAAAGCCTGGATGAAATTATTACGAACAACGTTCAATTACTGGAACAATCCTTTATTTCATGCACTATTGAGGAAGAGGAGAAAATTGTCTGTATAATGGTATGACTTTGCATCCTTACTTTGCATAGATAATATCGGATCGAACAAATTTACGAAATTATTATTGAAGTAATATTAATATCGGGAAAATGAGATAGTTGAGGTTGACGGTGAAATTATTAGGATGCATATGTTGAATTTTCCACGCTACAGAATTTCTGGTTTCCCTTGTTCAAACAAGTAATCCTTTGCATTTCTGGTGGCGCATACAGTAGTATATGTATGTTTTTGGTCGTCCCGTTTCTAATCTTTCCTGGCCTGAAATTTATTTTCAAAGGATTTATCTGTCTTCGACTAAGTAAATCCATTTGCATTTCAAATATCACCCTTGATTCGCTTCCTCCGACTCCATGTTTCTTCTTTTTTCCCCCGAATTTATCGTCGAAAGGTCACGTGCGCTTTGCCTAAAGTCTTTTTCATCTTTGGCCTCCGGTTGATTCTCCGAACTTCAGCAAGTTCACTAATAATCGTATAAATTTGTAATTTTTTAAGTCTTAACATAAATCGACGATGTTTCATAAATTGAAAATTTCTTCGAGAAGTACAATAATTGACACACTTATAACAGCGATTAACATTTTTATTAATCATCGTTGATCTATATTAATTTTAGCAAAAACACTGACCACTTTTATGAACTTCTGCCATTCTGCAGTACGTTTATTTTCATTATTTTATACAATTGCAACTTTACACATCCAATATTGTACATCGAATAATAATAATAATAACAATAATAACGTATCAATTCTGAAACAGTTTTCAGACCTCGATAATAATAATCTGTGCGACGATACAATCTAACAATCCCATCGAATCTTTCGAACCCATCATTATTCTTCTGGATATTAAATTTTTACACAATCTTCTTTTTCGATAAAGTTGTTCTCCGCAGAAAGTAAATTTTCTCTTCGTCCTTTCACCTTCTTAATATCATAAAAATGATCAAATTTATGCGTTCGAATCGAGAATATTAAAGACGAACCGTTGTTTCCAAATAATGTAACGCAAGATCACGTGAAATAATAATTGTGTTTGCAAACGCACCGTAGAATGTTCGCAGAAAACATCGAGCGTACGAATAATTAGCAACCGTGCGTATATATTGATTTCATTTACTTGGATTTCCAGGCAGACGGTCTCGTCCAGTATTCTTTTATGGTATGACGGAAGAGAAAGAAGACTTGATGCAGGCTTGAGCGAGCAACGCGCTCGTGCATGATGCACAAGTAATATGCACTACTTGGAAATCGAGTGAGACATTTCCATCGGTCACGAAACATAAGAAGCAATCGTTCGGAATTAACGCTGCTGCCTACGCTTATATTGCATTTACTCTCTGTTCGTTATTTCCACGGAAACGTCGCATAATAATTTCGTATATAATTTGGATGGAGAAATACTAAAAATATATTTAAATAATTTCGTCGTTTGTAATCGCTTGAAATTGAAATTTCACTTTCATCGTCAAAAATGATGTATCATTTTATTGGGAATGTTGTTTTGCACTCAACTTCGTTATACGTTATTATGTTCGTGGACGTGAAGGAGTTATTAAATGAATTCATTCTAAAATTTCCATTTTAAGCGTGAAGATGTTCCAGGTTTCTACGGTTAATATTAATCAATATTCGATATTTAACCATGTCAAGAGCACTTGCGTATAGCTTCAATTGTAGAAATGAAAATCTGTAACCCGCCATTTTAACAAGCATAGCAATTGCAACGTGAAAGTAACTACGTCGCCATACGTGTGATTACTAGATTGCAGATTTTTATGCAAATTTATATTTTCATCAACAAAATTTGAAAAGTGAAACGTAAGCAAAGATTTGCTTCAGCCACTAAATATTATGACCAGCAGTATATTTTGAATACTCTTTACATATTTGCGTATTACGTGTACTCTGTGTATTTACGTAACTTTCGCATAAATCCATAAATATCCGCGGTATATTGATTACAGTGATTAATTCTAGGGTAAGAATTTCGTTACATTAATAACGCTTCGGAAATCTGTTTATTAACTACAAGCGTCTGGTAACAAAATGCTATACGCACCTCTAACCTCGTAAAGTTAAGAAAACGATTCTTTCAAATATATTCTGAATATTCAATCCTAAACGAGTATACGACTGCATAAAATATAGCTGGATCGTACAACGCAATAAGGTACGGAGTTTGAAAGAAAAAAATTTCCTCTCGTGGTTTCGTTGCGGCTTTTAAAATTGAAAGGATCGTCGATCGGATCGTTTCCGAGAGGGTGTGCGCGCGGGCACCGGGTACAATTACTTTTGGAGAACGATGCAATTTGCACCGACGACTAATTTCAACTTCCTACGGAAACGTTTTGCCCCGAGGGCCGCTTGATTTATTTGCTTCGGGCTCCTTCTTCCCCGTGGAAACTGCATAAAAGACTTTGTGTAACGTACCAGAGAGAACATCTCGGCTGCTTGAATGGATACACGCGAGATAACGGGGACACCTTGATTCCCATTAACCTGAGTGTACTATGGTTCGGGCTCGAAACTAAATAAGTGGCAGATAACGCGGCGACGCTGCAATTTATTAGCGTCACCGAGGAAAAATTGCCGGGTACACTTGGCCACCAAGGAAACATGCTTACGAGAGATGATGCAAAGGTTGTCAAGATACCGGAGAAAAATAAATAAATAACTCCTACGGTTTTTCTAAATCAAATTAAAAATTATACTAATTTATTAAGCACCGACGTTGTATTAACGCGACCTTTCATTTGTAGCTTTTTTTTAATCAATTTGCCTTATTGAAACCTGTTGATTAACTTTGCAGCTATGAAAGGAAGTTCCAGAGATTCGCTTAATTATTTTTGTCACTATTTCTTTCATCTACATAGATTCTACGATTTTATGAAATTTAGAGAAATTCAAATGTTCGGAACCCTATGATAAACTGATTGATTACGCCTTAACGGGTTAAAACATACAATGTTAAATGATCAATTAGAAAATTCTTTCTTGAAATTACGAAATTTCTTGGATTACGTATTCGGTTTGCGGTAGATGAAGATAAGAAATATATTTTAGCATATTATGAGCTTATTATCTTCTTCGTTTCATATCATGTCTATGAACATCTCTATAAACTATTTTCTATGAATTATTTTCGATGTTTCGGCACAACAAATACATTCTTTAGTTATCGTGATGCGCTTCAAGTATCATATTGAATCAATAGAATAGATCAAAGTGGTCCTTTTGAGTAATTTGTGAAAAGAAATAGTTAAATTAAAATGTTGTTTCCTTTCTATATGTTAAAATCTTTTTTGTGCTCATAATTCACGATAGTTCACTTCAACATCCTGAAATTATCTTCTAGAACTCTACTTCCACGTTTCTATTGTATACTTGCATTGTATGCAATGACAAGATTGTTGTGCGACACATAAAATATTATTCTTACTCTGGTTCCATATTACCAACTCCTCTATTAATCTTTCAAATCGAATTTGTTAGAATCTATCGTGCAAAAATATTTCAAACTTTCACTAAACATTTGATGCTACATGATTGAAATGCAAAGTTTTTAAGAAAAGTGTACCGAGCAAATAGCTTCCGAAATTTCTTCATGAAACTTCGGAGCTCCGAAGCTGAAGATTTATGTTTGAAATTTGTAATTTTGATAGTTTGAGATTTTACAACGATACTCGTTATTTCAGCGTTGCGTGCAGGAAAATTGATTTAAGAAATCGAGGTCGTGGATTTCTCTTTTTCTTTCTTTCTCTTTGCAGATCCTCCGGTATCCGTGTACAAAGTGAACGGGATCAGGGGTCAGCGGAGCCAAAGAAACTGTAACTCAATCTTCCACTTCTTTATTTTGTTCATCGATGGTTTACTGGAAATGCTGGCCAGTAAAGAAGGCGTGCACTTCGAAGTAAAGTCTGAACTGAATTCTTCAGGCGTCGGGCACTATTTTCTTTACAGAAAATTCTTCTTGTCAAGGGAAGAATCTTACAGCAAATATAATCATTTAAGTAGAAAATTAAAAAATTCACGTGAACAAAAATGGGAATTATCAATTTCGTATAAAAATCCAAAAAGAACATTCTTGTCTCCGTTCTTTGCGAAGATTTAAACAAAATTTTAAAGCTGGGTTGAAGAGCAATTTTGAGATATTTTTTAGATCACAAAACACATTACGAAATTCTATTTTCAAAAATAATTTAGACCATATTTTCTTATATCAAAAATTCCACGCGCTTTCTAATTTTTCCTACGAAATTTTGTGCACGGTTTCGCTTAATTAAATTACGTCTTATATCGATTTAATTCAGGACACAGTCTCAAGGGTTTCCTTCATCACGCAAATCGAGAATCGGCGATAATGGACTACCTTACACTGGCGTCGTCTGCATTTAATCAGCAGTAAGACGAGCGACCTTAAGCCATACGCTGCTCGAAGAATATTCGTTGTACGATCTCGTGAGTCTTCCTTGTTTTCTTTTTCCTTTTTCTGGATACCTTGGCCGGAAGCGTCAAAGAGGAGGGGAAAGCATAATGTAACGACACCGAACGCTAATGAATTCGACAACGAATTTAAATTTGTTCGATGGAAATTCATAATTCATGCGGATCCGTCATTTATTACGTATTCCTTTTCACGGGACGCTTCATTAAACGATTTCATCGCGGACTATTTTGACAAAGAAAGTTGGTTAATTTTTTACTCGTGTAATGGATATGTTGGAACTTCGTAGTTTTCAGATTTCACGTGTGTTTCGAGGAATCTTTCTTATGGATATTTCATAAGAAGAACAGATAAAGAGAGAACACAAGGAAACAAAGTTTTGATAAAGCGTAAGAGATTTCCAATGATTCGACCTTTAAATCATATTATTCGATATTCACCTCTGAAACTTTAAAACATCCGCGTGAAGGGAATTATCAAACAGAAATGTTCGACTGGAGCACGAACGCGATAAAATGACGTCCTTCTTGATTCAATTTTTCCTTCAAACGTTCACCAAAGACATTAAACTCTCGAATATTAAACAACATTAGAGAAACGTCAGGCGAACGTTCTTTTTCAATCATTAAGTGCTAAACAGTTTTTTTCTTATCAAACATTAAACAATTCCATCTTTGATATTTCAATTCCATCTCTTCACCTTGAAATATCTTTTAAAATATCTTTCTATAATTCGAGGATGAGTGGAAGGGTACAATTGATCGATTATTAGCATTGACGAGGAGGTCTAAATGGTAACTGTTTCGTATTAATTTAAAAAAGGAGCTCTAAAAATATTGTCAGACACTAAACGACGAACACAAATGTGGTCGACAAATGTACAGCAGTTAAAGCATTCTACAGTGTGTCCCAGAACTTAAAGACCAAACTTCATCAATGTATTCTACAGTACAATGTATTCTTTACAATGTATGTACAATGGTTATACCTTTATTTGGTTAAAAGCGTTACGATAAACATGGGTAATTTATAACTTTATTAAAAAGTTATAATAAAAATACGAAAGAGGAGCGATAATGTTAATCTGAGATTTTTAACTTTCACGATATGTCACATTGTTATTCTTTGGATTAAGATTGTGTTTTTGATATTAATTTTTAATAGTTGCGCCTTGTTGTTGCTCGTGAACATTCCAATTCATTTCTTCAGTATAGACCAGTTTCAGGCCAGTAATGTTAATCCATCGTATTAATAAGCCTCGATATACGACGATCGCAAAAGGTATTAGCACATATTCTAATTTACCAATCAGGTTCTATAATATCAGGTTTATAATGTCAAATTTTTACAGTCGTATAGAAATACTGCTAAATGAATTCTAATATTTTTAGACCTAATCAATATGTTAATCCTATAACAATTGCAATGGTGTGCCAATGCTTTTCTTAGTCACTACAATCATGCAATACACTAAAAAAGTTAAATCATTAAACCCTGGTACACCCTGTATATTCATAAAACATTCTCGATTGCGTTTTTAAAAGACCATTTGTATCCGTCTCGTTCATTATCGAGGTCCACGTCGTCATGGACCCTCGTTAAACATTTGCGTTATATATTTATGACGCGATGCTACACATAGATTCACATGCATATTCAAATTCAAGCCACGTCCTTTACAATAAATACACGTTAACGAAGAAACATTAACGGATATAACACTTGAATCTTTCGAATTGAAAATACACCACAAGATAAATACGTTTCGCGGATGAAAAATATATACAAAGCAAGAGAGAAAGAGAGACAGAGAGCAGGAAGTTGGCTCGACGTTACTGAATTTAACAAGAATAAAAGCAAGCTCTACCAGCGGAGTGAGATACGCAGAAGGGAAGAAAAATAGAGGACGAAGAAATTCTGAAAAGATTAAAGCATTCGCAAGGATGGAAGCGGAGATACGAACGAATTTTTAAAGCGGTTGAAAAGTTCCGATGATGAATCGTTATTTTGAGGAAAAGACCAGTTGCTTTCAGAGAATGGAGGAGAAGAAGGGAAAAAAGATGGTGGAAGGTCTCTGACATGTTTCTTCACAGCTCCTGCCTTAATTCCTAGTGACTTCTTATTCTTTTCTGTTTCATGTTCTTATTACGTAATCTGTTCAAAAAGACTGATGCTTTGTTCTGTGTATGTTTCCTAACAAGAGTGTACGCGAACGCTATCTTTTCCATCTTCTTTCCTTGTTTAACTTTTCTGAATTGTTAATGACAAATTGATTGAATTTTTTAGAAAGAGATTCGGATCACGAAAACGTGAGCAAAATTACAGATTTTGAATTTTCTACTATAGTATACTATTTCCTTTAAATCATGAAGATCCTTGTTGTAATTCTAATTTATACAGAACATTTTTGCAAGATATGTATCTGTTGCTCTAATAAATATAAATATACGGTATTCATGTCAATTCGTATCTTTACGAATATAATCGAAGGAATGGAACCTAGGTAGACAATTTTACATATTCTTGCATATTACGTACAATCTGTGTATTTTGCAAATTTCTCATAAATGTATGAAAATCCGCAATCTGATAATAAGCTTGTTCTACCTAGACGAAACAGTATGTGACTTAATTTAATTACGTTTTCAATAACGTTGCATTAACACAACTTTTATACATAATTTCACTGCATGATCCTTAATGGATCAAACACTTAAGAGAATACTTACGGTTATGCCTCGATTTTCCAAGATATTAAGCAATGTGCCGAAACAAAGATATAATCCGCCTAATCACCGCAACCGATATTACCAACCGTAGCAGATGCTGAGTACCAACAAGAAATAGCCCGAGCAGGATCCTAATGAAGAAAGGTATCACTGTTTCACAGCGAAACTAACGGGATGAAACTCGTTCGACGTGTTGGTAAAAACTTTCTCTTCGAACTCTTAATCGCCTGTCATAACTACGGGCAGCGTAATCCCACGGGATTATTTCCTTGATCAGGAAAAGGAACTTTATCAAACAAACAGCGCAACGAAGAATCTAAGCTGTCAAAAAGCAAGCATTGAGAAAGCTAGTATACACAGTTAATTCTCGAAGTATTGATGCATACGAAATTAACGAGGACGAATCTGCTCCGAATTTTTGCATGCAAAAAGATTCATATAATAACAATATCCAAATCCAGATAATAGCTCATTTTTACTCAGTTGTATTTTACTGAGTTCTGAGGAATATTGATTTATATAAATGAAAGTTAATAAATCGGTTATACACGAAAGACATAATTTTTAGTTTTAGAGACACCATTCGAAATATTGGAAAATGAAAATTGAAATTAAAATCAGGAAATAAAAATTGGAGTTATATATAGAAATATTGTTCGGGATAATAATGCACACGAGATTACAATAGTTACAAGGAATACCAATCCTGGTAATTATATTTTTTATGTGGTTTGAGACAGTACTATGAAAATTCTCACTTTTTACATGAAAAAGCAACGTTTCGATTTTTAAACTATACATTAAGCGGTCTTTGGAGAGATAAAGATATTTGTTGTAAGAAAGAAGATTAAAAAATTGATATGACGAAATTTCCATTATATTTTCTCCCCTGACTTAGTTCGTAATCAAATCACTGTTCCGATATGCTTATTTACTTTCTCTGTTTATTTATATTTTCAGTTATCGTTTACATTTTCTCTTTCCTGTTTATATTTTCAATTATTTGTTTATTTACTTCCGTCTCCCCTCTGTTTGTTTTGAATCTTTTTTCTCACATTCCTCATTTTTTATTTAAATCTTTTTCCAGGCGAAAATCTATCATAGTCCATTCAGAATTGTCGAAGCGCCAGCAACTACATTTGTCAGGGTTAACCAAGATTTATGACACGTTCGGGGATGATGGCTATTTTTGAGAGTGTAAATTTAACGTTTTTATCATCTGCATGTCAATACTCAGATGTCGCGTGACTTAACATTTATTCGGAAGATTTTAAATAATCTGTTCAAGTTTTTGTATTTTCAGTTTTACATGGCTTACTAGCAAGTGATCCTGTCAGAAATGTCTATCTGTAATAACTCTTTATCTTCTGCAGATTCTTCAGTCTTTCCACAGTGTAATTACATGACGAGGAGTTCAGAATAATACATTTAAAAAATGATTCTCTTCTTAGGTTCAAAATTTACTACATTCTTGATATCAAATACGAGGAATGCATACTCTTTATTATTTATATTACGTGAAATTCATAGTACTATACTTGATGATTTACGTGTCTCTCTCAGCTCACGCTGTTAAAGGATTAAACTAACACCTTTAGAAATATATTGCTAGGAAACAAATATACATAGATATTTGCCATTCGTGACACGCATGTATAAGATATTTATTACGCCGGTAAATGTAGATTTATAATGCATTTAAGTAATATTTTTACTTACGATTACGATACATAGTGAGTGATTGAAGCATTCGTTCACCTACAATTGTCGACTTTCAGCAACCGATATTTTTTACAATAGGTATTTCGAAATTCTGATAAGAATGTATGTTAGATTAACCAATTTCAACGATTCGAGACAATTCGTTTATAAGATATCCTCAAGGGGTATTTTCCAATACAATAAAAACCACCAAAGATCTCGAATCCTATTGTAGAAATTTTTCAACGATTCCACGACTACCTATTTTCTTTCCGCGAACAGAGACCAGATCTTCAGTTTCATACTGTCAAAATTTCATAAGTCGACGAGCATGTTATCGAACAACAGTTTCCGCGAGTTTATATTTTAATATGTTCAGAAGCAAATTGTTTTTGTAACAGATCGTTTCGTACGTTGTGTAATATACAAATTTCATAAAGCACCAGATAAAAAGGATGGAAAAATGGGAAAACCAACACGTGCTGTTGCTCGTAATCGTTACGTTATTGTCGATTTCCTTGCTCTTCTACGGATTTCTTCCTGTTACAAATTACTTCCAGCAGTTCGATACTTTAACTTCTTTCCGCGGCTGATTGATAGAGGATTCCCAATGCTGAATTGCGAAGATAACGCTGTTTACAACCGCTGATAGCGCTTTAAATCCTGGTTAATACCCCGCTGGTCGACGAATGACCCTTACATAGGGTGACCATTTCAGTGTTAATAATTTGTCATTGGTGAAATCTTTTCAAGGAGAGGAAACAATAAGTTCTTTTTAGAATAAAAAGCTTTTCCGAGTAGAAAGAATTTTTTTACATGAAATATCGTAATTTTGATGTTTCTGAGAATCGTTATTTTTAAGCCGCCGCGTTTGTTCTCAGCGTTTCAGTATTTTGATTATTCTTAATCTTCTAATTAGTTTTCAATGCGTTTTAGGCATAAAAATGTTTCTGCCTGTAATTGTAAAGAGAGATTCAAATTTTTTTAAAGATACAGGTGCTTACTATAATTTTTCTGTAGGGTCCTGTGTGTTATACATATCATTTTCAGATTATCAATCTGATTTAATACGTAAATAATTTATATATATTATATATATTTATTTATATATGTATAAAAAATGAATTACAAATTGCCTTACAAATGCCTTCTAATTCTAAAGAATTTCTACAGAATCCTTTAGAAGATCTAACTCTATACGCAGTTCCGAAGAGGTTGAACAAAAAGTTCAGTACAAGTAGAGTGTGTCAAAGGAGTTCATATAAGAATGAACTTCTTCCATGAAGAAATATTGACAGTGATAAAAGAATTCTTCAGCTCCATGAAATTCTCTTCACCCTTTGTAAGCACGTTTATTCGAAATTTAAATGTATCAAGAAGTAACAGAATATACATAATATGCAAATAAATATAAAATAACCGGAGTAAAGACTTCATTGCAATATTAAAAGGATAAAGAAAATTTCCATTTCACAAGTTTTCAAATATGAATTTACATACAACATACTTATATCCGAGAAGCGAGTGTATGCAATTATGCGGAAATTCATGTATTTATGAAAAATTTGGACGTGTAAAAATTTACAAACTCCGTATAATATTAAAAAATGTATCAGATATATAAAATATAAAGTATATCTGTAAGTACACGTTGCAATATTTAGTAGGCGAAATAAATCTTTATTTAAGTTTCATCCGAAATATAATTACTATCGTATTGATAAAAATATGGATTTTCACAAACATCCGGATACTAGTAATTATTATTAATAATAACGAATGTCACTGTATTTTTTATTAGATAATATCCGAACACCCTGTAGAGGACTAACTCCGCGACAGGATTGCTTCATGCCATCTGTTTTCCCCACGGTCCACCGAAACGTCGGACAACGAAAGATGCATTATTCGTAATGGATTTGTTCACGCCGTTAATGCACGTTGCCAATAGTACCGAGAAAAAACGAAAAATAGCCTTTTGGTAGTATTGGGAACGTCAATGGATTAGCTCCGTATCGGTATCGCAGCAACGAAACTTTTCTTCTATTTCCATTTCTCTTTATATTTCTTTCTTTTTTTTTTTGGAAGAATAACGACACGTTGCATTTTTTACAGTACTTTTATGATACTCATGAACTGCACTGTGAACAAATATATAAGACCTGTGTGGGAGATCATCATATAACGCAATCAATTTTTCGAAGATTTTAAGTTCCGTATTTATGGAGGTTCATAGTTTTCAATAGAATCATCAAATCCTGCGTTGAATTTTTATGGTGACATGTTTTTTATAGCTAACTTAATGACTTGACATAATTAGAAAATTATTTTTGATTATTTTTACATCGAAATTAATGTTTAAAAAGCTCAACAAATTCGATCTTTTCTTATTTTCTAATCAATAATACAAAGCCACAATGTTGCTACAGCTACAATAATGAAAAAGAATATTTTAATTTCTTGTTCAAATTTAAATAGAAACTTTTATTTAAATTTCGTATCGCCGTATTCTTCTATAGACGTCGACCAACTGTGCATCGTCGGAATGACAAGAGACAAAAATAATTCTGTAGAGAAGCGATCATAGCTTGAGACGTGAACATAACGAGATACACGTAATCAGGATGAAATCATTAGCAAGTAGCATTAATTATAATTAGTCGCGTTACGTCGACTCGGGGATAGTCTAATTACCATAAATATAATTGCGTATTGAACCGCTTTTCACCGGATGAATATTGTTTAAACGGTTATAATTACATATTAAAATCAAGATATAGAAATGGTTTAATAATTATGACCCCGAGCTCGATCTCTGTATGTCGTTTTGCTTTCAAATGGTTCGTTCGACTGGCAAACCAAAAAATTTCATTTGTATTGGCGTAATTAATGGAATCGAAAACGTGTGTGATGCGGATTGTAGAAGGATGCGATTAAATACATAAATTTCAACGCGTGCGAAAACTGCAAAGGAATATTTATTATGTAATTTCAACAATGACATCTTACGCGCGAAGATGATAAAATTCTCCATCGTTGTTATGTACTGAAAAGAATTGCTCTGAAGCTGAATTCTCCCCTCTATTATAACCTGTTTGTATTATAATGATTATTAAACTTTTTAATGCGATATGATTCTACTGAGTTTACAATATAGAAAGTTCCTGGTAGTTTTTCGTACCTCTCACTTTTTAAATTTTGTTCTGTTCGCCACTGTAAGTATACGCACATATTGTTTTTTTTAAAAGACTGTTCCTTGTATATTTTACAAATACGCAATGTCGATGTCAACAACGTCTTTTACGTTAAACAATACCTTTCCTTCATTTCTTTTATTCCTTAACTTTATTTTACGCATTGTTATATTTTAATCTTATTTAATATATTGTTATATATCTTCTATATGTCCTATATGTTCTTTCTTTTATACCGTATACATATACATATATTCTTTCTGACATTTTCGAGATTTATAATGTTTATTTCAATCTAATCAACTTATTTATTGTAATAAACTTTATTACTTTTAAGGGCAATAATTTGTATTTATATTCCTTCATTCCAGTTAAAGCATTTGGTACATATACCATTAAAAACACAGACAATGTGATAAAATATCAAGCCAGAAAAGAATTGATGTATTTTTTAATTGGAAATGCTTGAACAAATTCTACATTTCGTGGAGTTAATTAAACGTGTTCTATCAAATCGATAATCGATGAAAATCCATGAAAATGATTTACAGATCGTAAACAATGCATTTAAATGTGATATGAAAGAAACGAGGGCGGAAAGGAGAGTTTCGTGTGAATAAGTAAAAAGTATCTCGCTCGCAAGACGCTAAATATTTGACCAGTATTTTTTACCAAGTAATGTAGTTTGTCGTGCGGACAGCACGAACCGTATACCAGAATGCCGGCTTTAATAACTTTTGTTTATGCCGCGTTAATTAAAAATTTCACTCGCGCGATACATTCTGGTAGATGAGTAACGCGAGCCCCGTGTCTAAATATGCAAAAAGCATTCGCCGTTCCAATAAACCGACGCAATACAAATACGTATTTGTTCGGTTCTGTCATTTTTACGCTTCCTTTGCCTGTAATTTGTACTACAAATATTCTGTTCTTTCTCATGGATCTCACGTATTTATTCTGCGAACTTTCATTAAAATATCGTAGATACAGTCTATAGAAAATTTTGTTGGGTCTCAGTGGATTTTTCCGAATCTATATCTGTGCATCAATTTGTAAATTAAGCATGGCGAACGAAGCATCGGAAGACTACACTTTTCTAGATTTATATCTTTGCAATAAATTCCACGTTTTATTAACCCACGCCTGGTCGAAGCCCTTATCGTTGGCCATAGCTGTCGCACATATCGGATGATTTATCTCATAGTAACAAAGCAAAGAGCCCGACGAAAGCAATTTTCGTTCCTATACGCATACTGAGTAAGTGACAATAAAATTTACTTGTGAAGCAAAATTCTTCGACATGGTACTTACAAGTGTTGCGATTACACCGACCACCGAGTGCCAGTCCCGCTGTATAAAAAGTTGGCCGCTAATGAATATTCCCCGAGTAACACTCACGGCCTTATATCCTATACGAAACTCTTCGAAATGACGAGAACAGACGCACTCGGATAAAGTCTGAAGCCTTGAAGGACTTGCAGAACCTCTACTTACGTAACCTCTTCATATGGAACGAGATCCAGTAGCAAGAGACGAGAGGTTAAAAGGGAATAGAGAAGTCTGACTTAATACACGCTTCGTCACTGTCGATGAAGAGGGTCGACGATATTTCCTGCACCGCGACCAACACCCCGCCGCAACCTCCTCACCAACCCCTTAAATCCAATTTTTCTCCCTTTCCATTTCCCTCGTTACGTGGCTTCCTCTTCCAATTTGATAGCAACGTTCCATTTTCGGTTCTACCGTAGCCGGATACGATCGCTTCCGCGGTCGCTTCGATCTCATTTACAAATGGACCGGTCATCTCACGCCAGATTTCTGTAATATACTTAACGGTGGCATACCCCCGTCGACATTGTAGTCGGCCATGTTCGAGCGGCGGACGATCGACTCTATTACGCGACAACTCGAGCGAATCGGACTGGCCAATGCGATGGCTCGTCGTTACGCGTCGAACTGGCTAATTTTCGCTGGAAATTCGAACCTCGCTCTTCGAATCTCGTTCGAGTAAGATCGGAGTCATCGTCGCGGGTTCCTGTGCCTCTGCTGTGGCTTTTACGCGGATGGTAATTAAGTGTATAGATATAAGCGTGTCTTTTTCTCTTTGTCTTCGAAGCATCCGAACGATAGTTGGATCAATTCGACTGATTCTTTCGTGGTTTATTAGAAAGGATTCGTTGAAGCAATTCTCTTTTGCTCGAAATTCGTTTACTTGACTAATATGTTTTATTAGTGGATCGTAGATGTTGGAGGAAATTTATATCTTTTGCGACTAAAAAAATGGGATCTAAATAAAGATTTGCTTGTTCGTTCGCGTCTCTGTACATTTGAATTTTCTAGAAACACATGCACATCTTTGTATAAGTATACTTATATGTTTTAGTTTTGTATACTTTTATTCCAGACAGATTATTCTTTTCAAAACCAACTTAACAATGTAATGATACAAACTGTGACACTGAAGTTTGAAAAAATTCATCATAATTTTTTTAATGAGATGTGAAGTTCCATTTATGACAGAATTCGTATGCTTTAATAAGTTACAGTGGTGTCGGAAATATTGTAATAATTCAGTCATTTTCATAAAAATGGCTTTGAAACCTATTGTACCATTAGTCTGATAAAAGGTAACTTAATTTTTGTGCAGAATTTTAAAATTTGTCGCATTTAAAATTTTTCCGCATTTAAATTCGAATATTACAAATGAAATTATCTTTTTAAACGAAATTATCTTCAAAACATTTCAGAACAATCTATTCAAGTTTCAATCCGTGCCACTCATTTAATACCTAATTTGGCTAACGTTTGTAATGGAAATGAAAATATCTTAAATCACTATATCACAAAACGAACGTACCAGCTCAGTTAATTTCAAGTTCCCAACTCTATCTCACACACATAACCACTTGAAAACTTCATTTTAACAAAGACTGATGAGAAGACGAAGTACGTCTGCGTCGCCAAAATGGAAAATAAAAATCGTGTATGAAACGTTTTGTTTCATCAATACAGGTATTGGCAGCGTGAACGATTATTTCGCAATTGTAGCAATTATCATAAACAGAACGGCCAGCTACAAACAAGATAATAATTTCCTCTATTTTCTTCCATGGTTGAGAATCGCGAAGAGGCGAGTCCATCGGCGGCGAGCCGATCGTAATTATTGAATTACAACGTCGTAAAAGTTTACGAGACCGTTAAAACGACGAGCCGTTTTCAATGGGAAGTCGAGCGGGCTTCCAATTAGGTGATTGACACTGATACAAGTGCCAATTTCCGTCAGCGGCCGAAATCCCGCTCGTATTACCAAGCATCGATACTAATTCGTCTGAATTACAGGACAATCGACGTGTTAACGCGAATAACTGACGAACAACGATGTCATCGTTGTCCTCATGTGACGTTTGGTAAACGTTCTCTAGCAAATTTATTAGACAAATTTTGAAGAAGTTTTTAATCTATCAAAGGACATTATTAATTGACAGAATTTATAGAACGGATCGCCTTTTGCATGTATAAATCTATGTTCGTTATTCTTAAAAATTATCGTAATATCGTGTTCTATCATTCTTACGAATTTTCCTATGTTTCATGGGAGTATATTCGAAATTTTGAAGAGATCGTGTTTTCTAATTTTGAGGGAAATTTCCTAAGTTTGAAGAAAGTTTGGTAAACATTTTGAAGGAAACGCATCTTATATTTTCCAGAGGAAATTTGAGAATTTAAAATTTCGGAAATAAAACGTTATATTTTCGCAACGGTAGCCATTAATCAGTTAATAAACGTGACGTCTTAGTTTAATCGATTTGGAAATATGATAGAATTCAATTTTTGAAAAGCATTGAAAATATTTCTAAACGAACAAAATCGTTCTCCAATCCAAAGTATATTTTTCTTGCAAATTATCTCTACCATTAGCGCTACTAACAGCTTTACAACAAAGCTGGTTGCCAAAAACTGAATGCAATTAGGTGTACATATCTTAGATGTACGAGATATGGCTAGTTAAAATTTCATGAAGTTCGGACGATACATTGGGGTCACTGTACTGAAGGATGAGGTTACGATGCTCCCTATTGAACGAGAGGGCCCAATTTTCAGAAAACTCTGACTGAAGTTTAGGCTAGTCCTTAAGTAATAACTCGTTCGACAGATACGAAGCACACTGACTGGACGGTGAATAGTTAATACCATCATTCGATCTTCTTATAACTTCTGGTTTATAATAAGAAGTACATTTATTGAATCAACATTTTCTATCAATCAAAATTTGTATTCCTTTATGAAATTTTTTGTGCACTCTTAAAAGCAGTGAAAACATGTTGAACTGTCAATTTTTAATGTTTATATAAATATGTTATTCATAAATGATAATTAAAAAGATAATTAAAAAATTAATTCAGTAATTAAAAAGCAATATGACAAAAGTAAGCTATTATGTGTAAACGAATAACAAATATATGTATTTTTACGTTTCTATGTCAGTGGAAAAAGATATTAATTTTGTCAAAAGTATGTGTATAGTATCACCAATTATAAATGAAAAAATTTGAAACGTGTCATCTCGACATGTTAAATTATCCTGAAGTAAATATTGATATTATTTTGCACTGCACTCGTTCAATAAATGAACTAAAATTATGTTCCAAATAGTACAGTAAAATAGATCATTTACAGCCAGTCATGTGTATACAATGCGACACAGAAGATTAAATACAATTACTGCGTGTAATAATATAAATTCATAAATAAATCATTAATATTTGTGTTCGAAATACGAATATGACACATATAATCGTTCATATTTCATTGTCCATATTCATTCATAATTAATAAATAAAGTTAAATGTTTCCAAGAGAGACTAAAATAAATGTAGGCTTTTAATAGGAGCGTACAGTAGTATAAGTCAAACATAGTTGGCCACAGGTACGCCTCTTAATTACAACGACCACTGTTCTGCACTTCTACTAGTTGTAATGCAACTGTTGTTCCAAATTTGTAGAAATCCTTTATCATTGTTTTAATTAATTTTTCTCTTTGCTATGATAAACACAAATATCTTCACTACATACCTAACAAATATATATTAAATCTCTTTATTATAATAACTAGAATCTTTGATTTTACGTAAAACAAAATCTATTTTTCCCATAAGGAACAAACGAACCATACATGGAATAATGACACTAAATATATAATACACCCTATTTTTTTTTTATATCGGGAAGGATATTCGTTTTCCTTTCGTGAAATTCTTTCTTCGTCACCATGTTGAAAAGAGAAGCCATATATGTATAATAAAAGTTTGCAGCTGCTTCTCTTTATCGCACTCTAAAATAGAGATTTCCTTTGATTTCCTTCTCCATACGTTTTATCACGCTGTCTGGTCGTTTAACGAAATCGTTTGACAAAACCTGACAATATGCGAGCGCACATAACATCGGGAAATCTATCGTCAAGCATATACTGCATTTATTATCAACTCTCGTGCTCTAAGCTATGATAATTTTATTTCCGCTAGAGCAACGCTTCGTGACGCGGTTTTATGGTACATTGTCTGCCGGTCATACTGTCAGATTTAATGCTTCCTTTTTAAGATTTAATGTTTCATTTAATTCTTTTTTCACAGAATTAAAACATCAAAAGGACGTTTAGTGTTTTATTACTCTAAGCAAAGCACTACTATCATTAGATGTTAGTTAATTCAGTAATGCATTCATTTACAAGAACTATTCTTCTATAATAACAGTATACAGCTAATTTATACGTTTTGCAATAATTAAATATATTTTCCTTTTATGATGGAATTAATAATATACGAACATTTAGTTGAACAGTGAAGCCTATTTTGATGATTAAGTTAATGTTATATGACATGTAAATAAAATCTGAACTTTTATACATTAATAAAATGCTATGTGTGTTTGTGTAATTTTATCAAAAATAGTTGAATAATGGGGACTATATTTATTTCGACAGAAGCCTCGAATAATAAAAGAAGCTTCGAAATAACTTTAATATACTTCGCCATTTTTGGTTACCAAATACATTTCCATACTAGTGACGAAACCTAACAAAAGCCAGCCCTTTTTTTCTTCATTCTAACAAGAACACCAGCGAGCCACAAATCCGCGTTAAAAAAAGCCTCAGATAGAATCGCGGAATAAAGCACCGTTTCTAACGGCCGCTAATTTCTCCTCGGTGAGTAACGTTTAAATCCTATTCACGAGTCGCGAGCCACGATTTCCACGTGAAATGTATCGAGGTGGTTCCGCGTTCACGTACACACGTACGCCGGAAAGCGGGTAGGAGATCGCCGGAATTGCAATGGCAGCATCGTCTGCGACAGGGAACGTTAAGGCCGTTCGTGGTCGAATTCAGTCGGAAGCACCACCTGCAAATGTAGATACGAGCGCGTAGAAAGCCATCTAGCATTCGTGGCGAAACACAGCGGCGCGAGGGGGGTTTCGTGAACTCACGAAGAGAGAACATTAATCGGTGTCGAGCTGTGTATGAAAATCCGCCGCAAGTATTTGACAAAGGTCTCTCTCTCTCTCCTTCCTCCGCATCTCGATTTGATCGAGAATTACTTCCGGCATGTGCACGTGCGCGTATTGACCGACAGGACGACTTAATAGAGACTACGTGTTTGAACGAAGCTCACCTCTCGCGATATTTGTCGCGCCACTGGCTTAATATACTCCTGGCTCTTTGACCGGACAGAGAGTTTCAGGATCTCTGTGTGTTTCGGAGGACCAGAATTGTGTGAAATGTTCGCAGTGAATCGTGCAAAATTGGGCTTGGATTCACGGCTGAGGTGGGTTACTTGCAGAGGTTAGAGTGGATTAGGATTGGAAAGTTTTAAGTCGAAAGAGAGAGACAGTGAGCTGATATTGTGGAACTCTTGGCGATATGTTTCTGAAGCGTTGAATTGCTGTATGAGAGTCTTAGAGAAAGTCCAGGGACAGGTTGCATCGGCGGAAGCTGATTAATCAATGAAATTGACGAATTTGTCCAAACTTTGGTAAATGGATTCGCATAGAAACTAAGCTGACCGAACCGATAAGCTGAATCGACTGTTTCGTGGAAACAAAAATGTTATAAATTCGAAAGCATCCGACACAACGTTATTACGTTACAGCGTCAATTCGCCATCGTTTGATCGTGTTCATGGAAAGGGAGGTGTGTCGTTATTGTTTGTGAGACTGGGTTGTGTAAGAGAAACAGAGCCCGGTTAAACGGGGCCTTTCCACGTTTAAATCGAGACGACAGTTATTATTATATCCACTAGGAATTTAAGCGAATTTAAGTTTCGCCGGTAATTTCAAACCTATTACTAAGTAAACACTAACTACTTTGTTCACGAAGGGAGAACGAGATGGGAATCGTGATTTCAGCTTAAACTGAAGTGATTCCTTAGTTGGAGAAAACCCTGCGCAACATGGTAATTGAATTTGACTTCAACTATGCCTGTGGTAAAATTCTATATTAATATTTTATCCCGCTGTTACTGTACGTAATGTAAAGTTACTTAATTGAAGGATAATTCGTGTTACATAACCGACATTAACTTCGGTTATCATTAGTTTAAATATAATGTTTTATGGATTAATTAAATTTGAAGTAATTCTCTCAAATTATTTTCAGCAATATGAAACAATAACAAGTTAACGACTGCTCAAAAGAACACTGATAAAACATAAAAGAACTGTACTTCGCGTTAAAATAAAATAAAACATTATTGCAACAATTATTTTCATGCAAAGAATTGTAAGAAATATTATAAAATAATAATTTTAAAAGACACTTGTAGTTTATAGAATCGAAATGATTTAGGATGATATCTCTCCAATTATCAGGTACGAAACAATAACTTCTTACAGAGGACGTTTCCAATTTAAACCTAAAACTTCCAAATAGAAATAAAATAAAACTAAGCCGAAAAAGGTCCTTGGAAGGAACTAACGACCACACTCGAATAGAACAAAACACGAAAGAACATGGCGGTACTTTGTGTTAAAAGGACCAACCAGAAACTCTGCCGGTAGCGCCGTTAAAAAGTCCCATTCCATAGCTTCGATTTACCCTCTCAAGAAGACCCGACGCCATTTTCCACCGTGCGCACCACTTACCCCGATACCTCCTTGTATTTTTGAGCCGTACACCGTTCAACTCCCATTACATTCCACAAAAGCGGAGCGCGAGGCATCTCGTTGCTTCTCAAAGGAGGAGGTAGCAACCCGTTTAAAGGAAATCCGCGTAGCCAACGGCGAGGTAAGCCTGGCTACGGATTTAATTCGTTGGATCTAGGACACCGATTACGAAAATTACCCCGTGATACCGAACGCTTCTGGTGTCCTTCGTTCGACGAGGGCATCTGAGACAGAATTCTCGAGGAAGCCCTAAGAAACGAACTGGCTGACTCACGGCTATCGTTCGATTCTATTTGCAATTAATCCCTCAGCCTCTTTATTAATAATTGCGCCAAGCTCTTGTTGATCTTTCGAGTTCGAAAGTTTCGGCTTAAGGAAACGATATATTATTGATCGACTGTAATATCTATTATGTTTTGAAGATGATTTGGAGTTGATAGCGTCTTATTATAATGGCTGTTATACGGTGATCATGGTAAAATTTGAAAAGGGCTGATTCTAATATATGATAAAAAAGTAAAGAGTCGGAAGTATAGGATGTATTGTGATGCTTCGTTTTTGAAATAATCGGTTTGATAAAACTTGCCAAGTGTACGTGAACTTGCCTAATTTCTAAATGCATCGTAAAATTATTTATAGAATAGAATTGTAGAATAATCGGTAAAGGATTATCCATTGAATTATCTTCTAAAGAATATCTACTATAGAATAATCTGTAGAACATTATCTATTACGTCATCTTCTACGGATTGTTCTACAAAATACGTGAAAATCGTAGAATAAGATTTATTTATTTGAAGTCACGTTTTCAAAAGATAATTGAACGAACGTTTCGGCGACTTCAATTATAAAACCTCGTTAGGATTAAAAACAATCAAGCGTAAAAACATGTTTTATTCTTAGTGGTGGAGCAGTAAGGTAAGCGTCGATACTCGATATAAAAACTCTTCTCGAAGCTCTTCTAAATCGATTTCCACCGCGTCATACTTGTCGAACATCTCGAGTGCCAAACGAAACAACAATGGCGCATCGATAATAATGGACAATTATCACAATCACGTGCCCGGTACATCGTAAAATCGCATAATGAAAGTGTATATCGATGTTAATATCCATTTTGTACGAGCGTAATTGATCATACGCTCCGCGAAATATTAATTATCCCATCTCGTATTTTCAATACGTATTAAAAGTTAACCATACATTTAATTTCATCAAAAACTGAAAAGTACGATTTTTAAACGTTTTTAACATTCACTTTTTCTTTTTATCTTTCTGCTTTTACGTAGTAAAACAATGAGTAAAATTATTTAGCGCAGATACCAAAGGATTTTTCACATTTTTCAACTTCACTTTCACTCTTTATACTTGCTCTTTTTTTACACTTTGTAGAGTCTAAATATCGTCCTCACCTTTAATAATACTGGAAGATGTTTAAAACAATTGCACATCTTAATTCAGTGATTATATCTGTTCGAACGATTTGGAATCATCAAGTGTTTCATAAAATTGGAGAAACAGAAAGAAAATGAGATTAAAATCTTGTATGAAAGAAAATACTAAAATACGTTCGAAAATCTATAGAATTAAAGAAAATTACTTTCGTTACCCATGTCATCAATTTCAAATTGATAGCAAAACTATCAGATTTACCGTAGGCATAATTAAAAATCTAATTGCAAATCTCTTCAGCGAGAAACTTCGCTATATGTGTAGCCGTCCTTCGCTTTAAAACAGACCTACCACATTTTATTCCCAAGTTATTTAATGATACAAATTTTTCTGCAACGTTCATTAACGTTGTAATTAAATATAATCATAATTAAAAAATGTCGGAGATTTAAATATTACCATATATTACGTTATAATTATTTCAAAATCTGGCCGCAATAAGAAAAATGACACGGCAGTAACATAGAAGTAATAGCAAGACCAGCATGAAAAATTAACCGCATGACTAATTAAGGGTCAACCGGCACTACCTTTCGACAGCCTTTATTTTCACCGGTACTAAATGTTCGTTTCGCTGTGGTACGCCGAGTCACAAGTTAATTAGCTCTTTACCCTCGCCCCACTCTTCTTTTTTCCATTCTTTTTACGAGGTCATCGTACACCCTTCCGCCACTTTATATGTTTAACCGTTAACTGCTTCTATAAAACTGGCAGCCCGGTCCCGGATTTATAGCGTAATAGCGTCTTTTCGGTAATCTAGCCATCCAATGGCCAAGAAATTCGCCTGGCAGAATCCGGGAAGAATTTATAAATGCTTGATAAGAGGGGGTAAAATTCGTTGCGAAAGTTGCGAGAGACGGGTCAATGGCTTGGGATATTCGAGAGGGTGGTTCGAGCGCGTCGAATAATAATAATGTGTGGGATGTTTGTGATAAAACTGAGTCGAAAGGCATAGAATCACAACGAAGATTTATCATTGGTATATTAATATTGAAACAGGCTTTGAAATAAGTTTTTTCATATTAATTGTTCCAGGCATGATTGCAAGAAAGATTTAGTCGAGACATTTCTGCAGGGTTGGAATTATTAGAAAGGCCGAAAGGTGGCTGAAGTGAAAATTGAAAGTTTAGGAAGATTTTATTGGATTTTTAAATGGAATTATAAATATATAGTGGCCGTGGAAATCAAAGAATATTCCGAAAACTTCATTGGACTTTTAAGTGGAATTATTTTAAGTATTGTAATATTTTTATTATTCATTTATTTATTTAGATATGATCACATACGTCGGAGTTGGAATTGTTATGGAAGTTGAAAAATTGTTTAAATGGAAATTAAAGAAATGTAAATGCGTTTCGTCGGATTTTTGAATGGAATTACTTTATTTATTCATTCTTATTATTTGAATTATTCATTTGGAATATTTATAAATGAAATATAATAACTACCAAGGATATTGGATATCATTAATTAACGCTTTTGATACAAATTATATTTTATATCACGTATTAATATCGTTGTAGTATTCAAAGCGGTAAATAATTTAAAAATTAACAAAAATAAATCATAAATAATCCCAGGAAAGATTATAACATTAATGAACCACTAAATTATAAAAGGAAAGTACAATAAATTTTCCAATTGCAGACGAGATTCAATAGCATCGCGTACTATTGCTGGAAGAGAGTAATTTTGCATGTAGATGAGCGTTTATAGGCCAAGTAACTAAATTTTTTCCGCAGCGTACTGTATACTACACGTTTCCATACGCGAAGCGAATGAATTTTGCTATTTCTTCGAATAAAAGACGTTTGACCTAATTTCACGTATTTTTTCACCCACTGTAAAACCTTTTGAAATCATCTACCATTTGAATGTCTATCCTCCTCTGTAGAATTTTTCGACCCCAAGCTTACAGCTGAATTAATTTTCCTTATTTCTATATGGGTCGTTTGGAAACCACATTGATAAATTACACAAATTGAAAAGTAAAGAAACGTGGTTACAAATACTCTTTTAAATTTATTTTTTATACTCTCTCTCACTATTATTTATTTTATCTTTTTGCAATAATTAAACTCATGAAAATAAGTTATATTTCTTTTGAGCATTAAACGTTAACTCTACTGCGTTCTTCCAGTTTTTTTTTAATGTAAAAAGAATTTTTTATGCTCCAGGAAAATATGAAAAAGATCGCTGTTGACATGCGTGATTTCTCGTTCAACTGTTTCCGGTTTCCACCAAATTAAAAGTCTTTTTGTTTGTTAAAACAAAAGTTAAAGCAAAAAGATTGAGACATGAAAATTCAAGGTCTGGGTAGTTAATCGAATATCTGTACTTCGAAATTAAAAAATTTTTAAGTTTGATCAATTTTTGCAATTGATCACATAAATATTATGTAGACTACGCGATTTAGGAAAATCTTTAACTTTACATCCACTAGCCCAAAATATTTCCCTGAAACGTATCCCTTAACGTCACAAAAGGACACAAAACTACAATGACAAAGACAGTACACTTTTGGTGTCATAAAATCTGCCGCAAGGATAAAGGGAAAAACGGATCTCGCGCATGGTATAATATTTCTCAGCGTCGAGTCGCGTCGGACGACTCCCGATCTCCTGATCTCAAAAAATGTAACAAACCCCTGCAGGGGGAATAGCGTGAAATGAAATTCCAGCTATCTCGGTACGTGGTGAAAAATAAAGTCAACCTCCTTACCACTGGCCACGTGTAATAGCTGGAACGGTGAACTTTCATGGAATACCGAGTAGAGTCCCGACCATATCCTGTGCATGTGTACATACAGAGTGTTTTTTGTACTAGGGAAACAACTTAAAAAAGGATGAATCGATATGGAAAATTGAGTAAAAGATGTAAAATGATATTTTTTTCGTAGAAAACTTTATTCCGGAATACACGAATATCGAGGATTCGTAATCTAATTTTTGTTGTATTTGTATCTATAAATGTATCTATAAATACTATAGAGTATACAATTCCGCTAAATGAGTTATTATAATAAAATAGCTTGACCACTATGACTCCTATGAAATAATACTGTTTTAAATGATAAAACGTCTAATCTAATAGCAAGTACTAGTGTGCACAAAAACAAAGTTACAAAGTAAAACTAATCTCAGTTAATTAAATTCCGAAACGTCTGTCGACCAAGGCTCCCCAGGTATCATGCCGAATAATTACACGGGGAAAAATCATCACCAAGCTATATCCTCGAGGCGTGCTTGAAATTTCGAGCGCACACGTCGCTACTTGAGCCCTGTCTACCAGACGTTCGAGTGGCCGAAATGAAAAAAGTTTCCCTCAGCCCGCTGTCCGATAAACGAAGAACAGGCTTCCTAATCGAGAGCTTGTTCGTTGATTTCTCTTCTCGTCAACCGATCGAGCCATGATTCTCGTCCGTTTCCATGTACAAAACTAGACTGATCCAAACTATAATAAAGAATAGAGGTATTGAATTTAACACTAAAACTAAAAGAATGACGATATTTCGTATAAATTAGTATCTCGTACAAATGTTATGGATCTTGTGGATTTACGATGAATTTTTGAGAACTCGAGTAATTTTTCGTTAAGTATGTGTATTTCTCTGTATATACACCGTATGTACACTGCCGTCCAAAAGCGTTTGGACACTTCCATGTTACTGTAAATATATGAAACATACTTCAATTAAATTCCTCGATGCACGTTTGTGTGAGACAAAGTCCTAAACAGCAGGTGTCCTAATATTTATGAAAGAAAGTGTATCTCAAATTTGAATTGCCTATGTAACACATATACACCGTATATATTAGAAATAATTCCAAACTTTCATCCACTGTACCTCTTCCTTTGATTACTTTCGAAGAAGTTTTATACTTTACTCGATAACCTTAGCGTGAAGCCAATATTCAGCTCACGATACGTTCGGTTTTGGTGTAGAAAAATGAGGAGTACGTAGCGTGTTCCAGTGCAAGCAGTTGGCCGAGGCGTGACAGCTATCCGACGTAGTACAGAGAGAGACGGACAAATATAGAGGTCGAGACGTTTTGTAGGTGCAAAATGGATAGCGGTTGCCTGCCTTAGCATTAATGTCGGGATTAGGTCGAGGCCGTTAGTCCTTCGATGCCGTCGAAACTGCACCTCTACTTGGAAGCGGACCTGGAATACCCTAGAAACCATCAGCAATCCCTTCTTCCTCTTCGCGTCCCTCAGTTACCCTCCTTCGTCAAGAGACCGTCGCTCGATGCTGCACACTGGCTGCCAGCCACTCTTTAAACAGAGTCGAGCCGGAAGCACCAACTACAGGGTGGAACGAGGGTTTCAGGTTGGAACCTACTCTAATGGGATATCGATATATTCATGAAGGTTCATCCTCAGCAGTGTCCTTTTCCTACCTCGGGAGCAGCAGACCGTCTTACCCTCGGTTGCGGATCTCCTGATGCATGCCGATGTGAGATAGGCTGCCAGGCTAATTGTTTTCTAACCTCTTTCTTGCACATCTTCGAGGGCTTTCATCGACTTGCATCGCTTGCTCGCGTTACTGTTACCCCTCTGGATTCCAGATTCTCGTTGTCAGTTCTTCAACCTCTTCCACACTGTTCTGTTACCTTTTTTGGTCAAATTTTGTTTGTAGGTATAAAGAGTTTTTGTATTTTCCTCTATTGTCGCTTTGTTTCGAAGCTTCCTACTCTTTCACGCCTTTATAATAACCTTTTTTGGGTAAATATTGTTTGCCTGGTAGTTCTTTCCCGATTCAAAATCTTCGTTTTATTCGTTGCTTTTCATACCTTTCGTTTCCTTTTCTTGTTAAATTTGGTTCGCGGCATATAGACAATTTTTGATCAATTTTTACACTTTCATGTATCGTTGATACTAGCTTTGAGTATAGGAAAGTTCCGGATGAGAATACGTTAGAGTTCGGTTTCAGATTTATATTAATATAACTGACTAATGTCTTCTTTCTTACAAACAAAATGAACGATTTATACTAATTCTATTGGACGTCAGGTTTATAAATATATCCAAGTTCCGCCAACTAGACATGTTGGTTTTTGAGTTTCTATATCGATCGAACGGTAATCCGTTCTAACATTTCACCAGAACAGACTCTAAAGTACTTTTGTACACGATCCTGTTGACTTCCATGGTAGATCAACAGCTTGGCTAGCGGAAAGAGACAGCGTTGTTGGTTGTGTGTACACGTTATTCGTACATACGAACGCGAAGACACTTGTGCCATGCACATACGGTGTATCAAACTGAAGACACAAAATGTATTAGTTTCGACTAGATTCGTTCTCATCTGAAATTTCTGTGCAGACCGGAAGTGTATATAGATACATTAATGTGCCCCGCAGCAAAAGGAGTAAATTTAGCTGAAGAACGACGGAAGTTGCTTGATCTGTATCGCTAATGTTGGAGTTCGAGGGGACATTCTGATAATTAAATTACTGTTTCGTTGATTTATACGATTTAAGAACAAAAAAAGAAAAAAAAGAAAGAAAGAAAGATTCGATGTCAGAGTAAAATTTTATAATGTGCTAAGTATTTTAGATATTTAATTTTTTATTTTTTGCTCGTGTCATTGATTTTTAAAGGATATTTCAGGTTTGAAACGAATGGAAAAAAGGTATGATGGAAATATCAAATATTCTATTAATTAAAAAGGTATTAAATTTGTATTTCTAATTTTTATTTTCTAATTTCTAATTTCTAATCTATTTCTAATCTTTGATTTCATTAATTTTTAAATTTGGAGTAAAAGGGAAGAAAATTCGATGTAAATATGAAATTTTAGAATGCATGAAATGTTTTTTATCTTTGTATATTTTCATCTTTCTTTCGACAAATATAAAATTGCCAATGTTCTTCATCCAGAAGAATATTAAAGTTATAAAACTACAACGTAATGAATATTTTAGTAAGTTGAACGTTGTGTTACTACATAGAATTGCATTTTGCCCGGCATATCTCTTATCCGCCTTTTTGTATCACTTAACCTTAAAGAAACCAGAAGTACGATTGCTACTATCATAAATTTTTGACAATTGCCACAAAACTCTGTAACACGGTATACTTCACTGCAATAAAGTAAGTATGCAATATTGCGTTATTTATATTTGGAAGGCATCAAGAATGCAATATCCTACGTGTACATTTTCTACCAACGTACAAGTTGAGTTACATTAAAATCTAAAGTAGTTTCATTGTATTCGCGAGAAACATTTTGAAAGAACAATGTAGAAGGAAGCGATATAAAAGAATTAGGAAAATGGAACAATCGTTGTAAAACCCCTCGAGAGCTTTTTATATTTGAATGAACAATAACTGTTATTCTTTTTCTAACTTTTAAAAATTCGACCTTGTTAACCATTGATTCAAATATTCAAATAAAACACTTTCCATTTTTCTATTCCTATTTCTACCATCCATTTTTATTATATTCTGCTATCTTTTGCCCATCACTTTGGATGAAGATTTTGATAATTCTCTAATGATTATTCGGGTGTCCCAAAGCTTCTGAACAGGAATACACATTGCAATTACATATAATAATATATTGTGTTAAAAGAAGAGACAGTACTCCAGCACTGTGTACGAGACACAAAATTAGCCTGGTAAAGGTTGCACAAAAGTTATACGCATCGACTAACTGCATAAATTAAAATCAAAGAAAAGTGACGGTGTTGCAAACATTTTTAAAATTCATCTTGCATTTTACAGTAATTTATATCATTATTCGTTCACAATTACTTACGATATATAAATTCATGGAAATCGGTCGTTGATATTTTGAGACACATATTGTTTTGCATATTTCGTAATTGTAATTGCATATTTGAACTCTGAAATTGAGATATTTACAGAAAGAAAGGTCATGTCATCAACTTGATTTCTAACAGGCTCGGTTAACGTGTCAATTGGTACCAGAAGTATTCTAAATACTGTCAACCAAAGCCTATCAACCAAACAAAGCTAAACGACCAAGAGAATCTTCCAAGAAATTCACCAACATAACACCTAAATGAAATACCTCAAGAAACGTAGAAAAAAAGGAAACCTGCCGAGAAGAATCGATCGATTGAATCTTAATCCCAGTTAAATTGCTTCGACTAGCTACTATCGTACTCAATTGGCGTGTACATAGACAGAATGATTAATATAGCACAGTGTACACACGGTAGTGAATTATCCTTGAACGGGAGCACCGAAAAGAGCTCCGAGGGTTGCACGTTAAAGGCAGTTAGCAGCCAGGGGATTGGTAGCCTCCGGCTGTTTAACTCGCTCGCCCTTCTATAGAATTCTGTGGATACAACCACCATTACCATCGCCATTACCAGCACTACGCTCAACTGATATATATTCACCCGGTAACGTCAACCTGTGCCACACTGCGCGGCATCTCGACCCTGGTGGACTCTGGAAAACGCGTTTAGTCGAATTTATGGTACTTTTGAACGGCTTCACTCCATCATCCCCTTCCATTAGACAAAATTCTTCCACGGATAGGTTGTATCTACGAAGACATTAGCTGGCTGGGCGGAGGAAAAGAAAAATAAAGGTGGCTGGCTTTCGAGGTTCTTTGTCCTTGGCAATGGACGAGATTTTGATTGGACTCCGCTTGGTTTGTGCTTATTTGAAATGATTTGTGTAAATTGAGGTAACGTGGAACAAGATCTTGATGAGATCCTGTTCGATTCGTGCTCGTTTGAAAGGATTTGTGCAATGTAAGATGATGTTGGAGGTGATCTTCGAATAATAATCACTTTCAAAGATCATTCTGTATTAGATTCAGAAATTTAAGCTGGTTCAACTATGCTTACACTGTTTAAACGTATTGTGTTAATACAAATATCACGTAATTTGAATTACCTTTTTTTAGTTCTCCTTAATGCCCCCTAAAATGCATTAGAAAGAAAAATATAAAATCTATTTTAAAAAACAGAAATTGACCTTGATTTTGCTATGAAAATAAACTATTTTCGAAATTTGTATGATCACAGCTTGTTGTATACGTAAAATGAATAAATTGTGATCCATAATTTTTCTCACTACATAACCGCAATTAGTTGGGAAATCACGCATCGCGTTAGACACAACGCTCTGTATGCTGAATATATATTTATTATAATAATATAACAAACATACCGAAGAAACTGACAAAATATGCACTATGAACAACCTAAAGGAATTTCACAAAATTTACTCACACAATAACCGATAAAATTATGAAAACCTTATTCTAAATTTGCCCTATGAAATCGCCCTAAATTAGCCGACTTCGCCAGCTAAACTTTTCATTACAATGATAAGGAAGGAATATTTGCTTCGCAAAGCTTTTCTGTACAAAACTTTTCCCGCAGAATGGGAAACGACACGGTATCTGTTCCGTTCGAGGCACGTCGAAGGGTGCTTTCGTTCTTCTGATAAAGAAAGACCTCTTTCCTGTGTCGGTTTCATCAGCAGCATGAAGTTATCGCGTCCGTTGGATCTCCCCGACAGTCATTCAGCAACCTACGAAACTTATCGGATCCGCCGTAAAAAGTTATTTTCTGAAAATGAATTCGCAGACAATCCTCCAGGACGCGTATGATACGCTATGGAAACCACATATAGTCTTCGAGAGGTGACTTCCTGGTGTTTCTTACGTAGAAGAGTATCGAAGAAGAATAGGTTATATATTGTTGTGGAACTTGTTGATGCTTTCATTTTCGTATTATGTGCAATGACCATCAAAGGTTCCTTGTCAGATCGTAATTTTTTAATGTTTTCGTCAGGAGAGTTTAACTGTAATAGTACAATTCTTCTGCAATTAGAAAAATAAAATTCCAGTATGATTTATACGATGCGTCTAATAAAGGAAGATATGATGAATATAACCGTAGAATTTGTTGATACTTTCGCTCTCGCGCTATGTATAGCGAGTATGAAAAGTTTCTAATCAAATTGTAATTTTGAAACGTCTTCGTTAAAAGATATGAATCATATGGTGTAAAATTCTTTTGTAATTAGAAAAACCAAATTTCTCTATAATTTATAATATTCCCTTTGTAAAACATCTAATAACAAAACTTCGGAATAAATAATATTTGTTCTAAAAATATAATAGAAATTAGAAACTCTTGTTAGAAATATGTAGCAGTTATTACGTATATAAAATATAGATTTCATTTAGCAGTTTATTTGATTTATAAGATCTATCTGAAAAATAATAAATCCCTTTCCTAGCGAGAAGAATAAGAAAGATTACTTTTCCTCCAACTTGATGTTTAGCGACCAAAGCGGGTCAAAGATCTGCAAAAATTTCCTCAGACCAAACCTTGCACGGTGAAGAACGCAGACAATGATAAAATAAGACTAAAATTACGAGGAGGTTGGCTTAAGCTTATTGGCTGGGCGTTTTCGGCCGTCGTAGATTCGCTACCCTTTCTCGTCCTCTCTCTCTCTATTTCCCTTGCATGAGACAGATATGGCTATAGGTCACGAGGTGTTCTCGAAAAATATTTCAAAGGCTGGCTATGACCACGGGCCAGGAGTTCTATTTCTGCTATGACCGTTCTTTTTTCCTCCTTGAGGAACGTCTTTATTTAACACAGACGCTTTATTTACAGAGGAAACACTTTTTTCCGTGGAGAAGAAAGATCTGGTAAGGTTGGCTAAGGAAACGAAGAGCTCACGTTTCACGGTCCCGTAATTTTCGGAAATTAGAAGAGATTACTTCTTACCGGGGGTGCAAATCACCCTTCGATCACGTTACAACGTGATTGCAGGACTCAACTGGCTGATCAAATGCTCTTCTCTGGTTAAGGAAGCGATGTATTTCCCCTGTCTCGACGAGCTTGGGTCTCTAGTGGAATTGCAGTGTTGAAAGCTGAATTTCGAGGTTGAAAAGTTGTCTATATTTTGTCCTTAGTCACACCCACAACGCTTAGAAGAATATTTCATAGCAAGTAGTGTGCAGGACTACATATAACGGAAGAAGAGATTGTGTAAGAAATTCCACTCCCATAAATTGCTACTACAATAATATCATCCTTTCTCATAGAATTTTCAAAATGAAAAGAAAGGTTAAAAAGATATTCTATATTTTAAAAGTTTAAAATACAGTCTTTAAAATTATCTATAAAAATAAAGAGACTACATAAGAAATTCTCTTATAAATGATGATTATAATAGTAACATTCTTTTAGTGAAATTTTTAAATTCAAAGAAGTATCGCACATTCTCAAAGATATGTCTAGAAATCGATATATATACAAAATAAAGGAGTTATGCTATAAGAAATTCTGCTCCTACAAATACCTATCATGACAGCGTCATTCTTTTCTCAGAGCATTCATAGAATCTTGAGAGACATTACAGAATTTAAAACGGTGTTCCACATGCTCGATACACGGGAAACTGTTGCAGTAAATATGAGCAAATCATTTGTTCGCGAGAAGTGCGAGGTACAGTTTCTCGAAACGGTAAATCATAGCCGACGTTCGAAATGGTCTCGCATGTTCCAACACCCTTACTCTCTTTCTGACGATATTATACCACTTTCTTGCAACCCCTGTAAATTCTGCATCACTGCACCAAGATCCTATTTCATAACGATACTTCCTTTTCAATTTTGACACTGCTACTAGAGAAATCAGAGAACAGGAAAACTCTGTCCCCTTTAGTGGGTGGCTTTAGAGTTCGATCGTATACAGCCTGATTCACTTCACCTTTTGAACACTTTAATTTATCTTGTATTCAGATCGACCTGAGTCCCGTTGCAGGCGAAAGGGTTCGCTACAAAAAACGGCGAAAGCAACGTTTTCAAAATAAGAACACCGAGATGGAGGAGAAAAGGTTGAATGGTGGTTGTAATTGTACGCGTGTGTGCACACCAGCGAAGGGAAAGTTCTTTTCTTAAGGGCAAAAACGGAAAGTTTCCTGGGCGAGTTTTCAACGCGAGACTTCAGAGACAGCGTTTAAAGAAGAAGTTCGTTGAATAACCAAAGTACTCCCCCTCCCTCTCTTTCATTCTCAATATTTGACATTTATTTATATTTATAATATATTTGTGACTTGTACGATGCAAATAGATTTTAACCATTAATCAGATGAATCTGCAATATAGGACGCATACACTGACTAGAAAATTTTTATAAACGTAATATACGTGTGTGAAAACTTTTTGAGATTTCATTATCACTGTAATGAGACACGATTATCATGATCATTGGGGTAGAATTTGAAACGAGTCTTGAAATGTATGTAAAAGTTACAATATGTTTATTATAGATATGTACAAATATAAAAAATTAGTTGTCTTAAACATATAGTTAATGTAAGAAATAGTTCCACTAAATATTGAAGCTTATTGATATAATGGATAATTTTTTATTGAATTTAAATAACTTTATAAACTTCATGAAGCGCATATTTGCAATTAGATATTTTGTATCTTCTATGTATCGTACATTTTCAGATTAATACGCGTCTTTACAAATGTGATCTTGAATATCGTAAAATATTCGTAACAGACACAATATATTTAAAAAAAGTTTTTACAAATATTAAGATACTTTTATGAACTATTGTACATTAACAATAATAAAAATAGTATTACTTTTTTTTACTAAATAAGTTGAATGCTAATAATCTTCAGTATTTTCCCTTTGTACCGCGTTCATTCTTTTCAACAAGCGTTTAATATTGTGTACTTAAGATCCTAAAGCCAATTTATGTTTCATTATAGCTTACGTAAAACTTGCTTCGCAAAGAGGTATTAATAATAATATTATCATGAACTTTAAGCATTTTAAATTCTTCGTTATTAGCAATATAAGTATTAATTGGATCAGAAAAGTCCCTTTTATGGGTCAACAATATTTTAGTACTTAACAAACTAAAATTTAAGATTAAGATTTAAATATTCATTTAGAAGTACACGTGGACAAATAAAAAATTTTGAAATTTTTTAAGAATACGATATTATAGAAATCATTAGAGATAATGATAGGTGCTAACATTGAAAACAGACAGTAAAATTCTCAAATAAGCATAACGAATTTTTCTTTATTATATTATACGATCAACTCAATTTTAATTACATTTTAGGATATGATACATGCCGTTTATTGGAATAACGAGGAATTTCGTTAATTAAGGTTGAATTATTCGGCGATGAAACTGAAAATAAATTTTGGAACCATACAGCAATGAAAATGAACGAATGTTCCATTAAAATTTAAGAAGCTCAAGGACTTGCTGAATTTCCATCACTTTTATACCCTTCCAGTTATCTCTGCTACCTTTCAACAATAATTCTAATCCACCAATCCACTAACCAACTAGTTATTTACTCACAATCAGCGAACTTTAGGAAGTACGCTATTAATGGTAATAGCGACGATTATTCTAGCAGTAGTATTAGCTGCACGAAGTTTTTCAAGTCAAATTCGGAACATGGGTGAATGACCGAACATTTATGCAATATATTCGCTGATATTGACGTACACTTACAGTTCGGGGTTTATTTACATTAATTATTATTAGAAACTAATTAAGTAGTAAATTATGCTATACTTGCTATCAGATATTTATTATCAGGTACTGAATAGTTGAATGCTAGTTTGTAGGCTTTAAAAATAGCCAGAAATATTACATATGTATTTTTTTTGTTGTTACGATAACTCAAATTTAGGGGGTGAAACCACCCTCCAAAGCCACCCTTAAAAGTTAACTCAAAAATAGTTACAGATAAAAAAGTGTTTCGCAAACTGATACAGTATCAGTCTGTATTTCAACCCCTGATGAAGACAACTATGCACATATAATGTATGTATAATAATTGTAAAAGTTGGGATATTTCTGCCGGAAGAGTATCACTTACACTCTGAAATCTTGATCTTGATGTTTTTCTAAACGGAGAACTTTTCTATTCTATAGAACTTGCCTCCCTCCATACTTTTATTTTCTTTGGAATATTTTATGTTCATAGTGACACATTTTCCTTATTTTAATTTTCCTTAGTTTTTATTATTTCTTGTTACATTTTTATTATTTTCGATTAATTTTTACAATCTTCTATCGCCTTATGTTAGTTTTCACTGCAGGTTGTTTTTTCTCGTTATTTTGTATCATTTTCTATTATCTTCTAGTATTTCGTGTACTTTCCATTATTTTCCATCTCGTTTCGTTATTCTCCTGGCGTTTCATTTTTTTTATTTCTTTTTCGAAATTTCCCATTATTCTCTTGAAAACATAAATAAATATCCTTTTCTGTCAAAACCTATCTCCACAAACTTCCCTCCACAAAAATGACGATTCCATTCCAGAAACCACACCCTTCCTCCTAACTTTAACCATTCTGAACCAACTCCCTTCGATTCTAACCAAATTTAAACTTCGTTCGAAACATTCTGTATTTTCTCTCATATACATATCCCCGCACCTACATACGTATACATTGTCCTGTCCGCGAGTTTTTCGGAAGTTTCTCCGGACTCATTCCGGTCGTTAACTTGAGTCAGGGTCAAAATACGTTAGGGTCCAAATATCATTAGTTATAAGATTTATAGGCCATGCTCAATAAAGAACCGTGGGATAAAGAAACTTTTTCGGACCATGGCATCCAACCAGTATTATGTTCAATGGTATACATCAACAATTAAGGAAAACTGGTACGTTGAAAGGTAATTTTTGACGTACGACTGTACAAGATCGAAATCAGTTCGTAGCTTTAATTTGCAAGTAGATTTACCATGTTACCTTACGATTTGGTTACACGTTTGTTAAAACATATTTATTTACTTTAATGAGTGCTACATAGGTACTACGTAAAAATTGATCCCAACTTTTTGAAGCAGACTGTATACCACAGACACGCGAGTAAGCTATTGGATCGAATATTGGATCGAAGTTCGGAAACGTATCCACTTTCAATGGCAGAGCTAGCGTGATTCGTAACTCGAAGAAGGTTGGATCGTTTTATACGGTTTCTTAAAGGATTTGGTGCTTGCACCTAGCAAACTTGGTCGGCGTTACGGAGATGACACGTAGAAACGAGGTCTGGTCGCCCGGGGAATTATTCCAGCGAATCTTCCTACTATATATAATTCTTCGAGCCACTTGAACACCCCTAGCAAACTACCAGGAGGGTAGCTTAAGGGGGTGTCCGAGCTGGTCTGGGTAAATAGAGTGTACGATGAAAGTACTCGACTCTGAAACACTCGTTCGGCATTGTTTATAAGGATTCTAGATCCATTCGGCGAGCTTGTAATATATTTAACGGACTTGTCACTGAATTGATTTTATTTAGAATTTCATTTGTACAGGAAATTCTGAAAGCTTCTCTATTTTCCTCTTTTTTGGGGATAGTAGTATAATAAAAAATGGAAGAAAATTGCTTGCCTCGCGATACAATAGCGCGTTGTGTATTAAACACATCTACACAGGGGAAATCATTAAAAATTCGTACACCTTCGTTAAACAGAGACTACACAAGGGAAATCATTATAAATTCAAACCCTCGGACCATTTTGTTCAGTTTCAATGTTGCTAAAAAATAAGGAAGTATTTCAAGCTAATATAATCCTATCGCGTACGAATCTCATTGTACACGTCATAAAGAGTTAGAATAACTTCAACAGTTCAAAATGATCATTTTGTATTTCCAAATCTTCGATATACGATAAGTGTGTGAGATCGTGTTATTAGCCGCGAAGGGAAATTGCTGGACGAATAATTGAGATTTAAATGAAAGTTCCAAGTTATTGTAAGAATACAGAAAGAAATTAGAATGAAAATTTGTATATTTACTAGCAATGCGAAGTTATTGTAAGAATACAAAAAGAGACTAGAACGAGAATTTGCATATTTGGTAGCACGTGTATTGTATGTGTTAAGTCTTTATGAGTGTAATTGCAGCTGAAATTGGAATTACCGTCATATGTACCAGAGGTATAGCCACATTTACATAGATTCCATTTGCTTCCTGTGTTGGGTAACAGTTGATAAAACCCTATTTTGCATGGCAGTAAACAATGTTATACAGCTTTACCTTTTTAATGTTAAATACCGAGTGATGTATACGTATAATGATAAAATGTAGCAAAACTATCTTTAATTGTTTTGAAAGTATATTAAAAATGAAGAGCCAAATAACAATTGAGTGGAAATCTCAACTAATGGCCTGAAGCACATTCAACACATTTTAAGAGAAAGTGACTCTTAAATTCCACTATTCCACAAATTCTGAGGTGCTTCATGCGTTTAACATTACATCGACTTTTAACGAAGTATCTGCAACCTGTGTGCATTAAATCGATCAACAGAAACTGTAGAACCAAACTTTACCGGTTAATTTAACTTTGATAACCAAAATATAGAGTCTGTTTAAGGTTTCCATACAATTTATACATCATCGATATAACTAAGACAATGCTAGTAGCGTGTAAATAGTTAGATTAAATCATATTCATTTATAGAATAAGTACCCGTCCCATCTCCAATATTTGGCCACCTCCATCCTAGACAACGACTGCACCTCGAGGGACGTAAATCGTTATTACTGCTTTGATGTCGAGACCAAAGGCCGGCTCTGGACGTGTCACAACGTCGTGGTACAAATTTTAGAAATTACCGCGACGCACGTAATTTCGTGGGACCGCAAACACGAAGGGAGAATCATGACAGTGTAAAGGCGGCTGGAAAGGGCGCGCACATCTAAGCGGTAAGTGAGACTACTTAATTAACATAGTATGAGCGAGGCTCCGAGCGGCTGACATCTAGAATACACGTGCACAAATAGACAAGTCGACATAGTTGACTAAAACGTTCGCAAGAACCCTTTCCAACACTTGCGCCTCGACTTCGTCCTCTTCGTTGCAATTACACCACGAAATCGATTCTTGACTCTCTCCCAATTCATCTATCTTTAGTAAATTTGAAGAGATGGGAAAAAAGATGACTGAAATACGCAATAAATTTGTTAGGTGGTTAAGAACAGTTTATACCGTAATTTAAACTTCGTAATTTATATCAAATATACTGTAATTTAAAATTCATAGTTTGTATCAAATATTACAATTTCATTAAAGATAAAGGTTACCCCAGGACTTTTGAGCGAGAATATAGATACAGGTACTTTTACACTTTATTCTTCCCGCCCTTTCCCTAGCACGGAAGAAAATTAATATTAAGCGTCGCTTGTTTAAATTCAACAACTTTCCCCCTTTTTCGTGGCAACCCCCACACTCTCGTCGCCAGGGAAACCCATTTAGTCACGGCCGATTTGTCGTTAGCTCGATCTTCATTTCAATTCTATGGATATGGTGACCCTGGGGCCGAAAATAACTATTGGCCGCGTTAGCGCGCGTTCTTAATGTCGAAATTAGATCCCAATCGAGCGTGAAAGGAGGCTGTCTTAGGAAAGAGGAAGCGTTCCCTTTTCTAACAGGGGTGGATGTGCATGAACGGCGCGCCGTTCTTTCTTTCTCTTTTTCTTTTTTATTTACTGAAACATTACCCAGATTTAATCCAAACTAGGAAAATGTGGAAGGTAAATAGTAAAAATTGGGAAAGTCAGTGAACTGGAATGATTAATCCTCCGGACCCGTTCGATTTTTATATTTTTCTGTACTATTCTAAATCGTAGAGGAAATTCATACCTTGTGTAAGTCTATCATAAGGAGACACTTAAGGAAACGCAAAAAAGTCAATGCGATGGCTCTCCGAAATTAACAGAACAAGTAGAACTGATTTTGGCATTGTTCGCTGCTGGAGGGTTAAACCTACTGTGTTCTTTGGATTCGTTTTGATCGAATTGTATTTCTCTATCGTTACAAAATTTCTTATGCTCGAGGAAACTACATTACATGTGTTACAAATTTTCTTGAAATGTTATGAGCCGTTTTCATTCAACTAAGGCGAAGGCAAGATTACAATATAAAGAATTGAAGGATCGCAGCAGGATTAAACTGCAATAATTATCCTCATAATTTAATTCGGGTAAAATATTTCTCCAAAAACTTTTTAACGTGACTCTATGCGCGTGGATGAAAAAAAGGTAGCATAAGGTTCTCTCGTTTAAGTAGCAACGAGATTTCGTGTGCCGATATAAATAAATAAATGTAGAATCTCTGCTTGCCTCCGTTTTCTCGTAGCTGTATTCATGTGCCAACGGCGGATACGAAAGCGAGCAAGAAGCTGGAAGAAGATGGAGGGAAGAGACGTCTTGAGTCGGCTGCAATCGAGTTTCCAGAACACCGATCCCCCTTTTGCTTCTAGTCACGAGTCTGCGCGTTTCTGTATTAACATACACGCTCTATTAACAGGAATCAACTTTACTTGGGACACAATGAACTGCCTGCAGGTCTTTCTTCTTGCTCACTAATTAAAAGAAAAAAGGAGAGGGGGAGGAAGTCAAAGAGGCAACGAGACAACCGCGATAGAACGAGGTACATATAATAGTTGTCGAGGACTTTGGCTTCACTTCGCTGGTGTTTAAAGCTAACTACGTCGCTGTTTCGTCGTGTTCGATGCTAAATGGGACGGGTTAGTGGTGTAGTTTGGAGGATTCGAATATGAATATTCATTTGAATGTGATAAGGGGAATATATGCAGAAGGTGGTGTATGGAATGTTGTAAGGTGGCTTTTTGAAATTGTTGACGAAAGGAGAATATATTTCGGGATTTAGCAGGTATTGAGATGTTAAATGTAAAAATACAATTTAGACGAAAATAAACGAAAAAATGCAGGGAAGTTAAATGACATGATAGCTATGTAAGTGGTTGAATTATTTAAATAGCCTTCTTATATCTCATTGTATAATTTAGAAATTATATTAACTTTTTATTAATTATTTTACATTTAAATAATTCAAATAATTAAAACATTGTAACAATTTCTTTTCAGATATAATTATAAATAATAATTTATCATGCGTAGGTATACGTAATTTTTTTTTTAGAAAATAATTAAAGTAAATACAAATTTTACGGAGATCGTTTATTCAATATTTCTAGAATATTCAACACTTTAATAAACTTCGTAGCCCATTGATTTTGCAAATCGACAGAATGGCGCTGATTGGATTCAATTGGCACCGGCTCTCGAAACTGATCCACGAAACTCTCTAGCGATGCATTAGATTAATTAGATTAACTATTATGTTGTAACTGGCTAGCTTATTTTCGACGAGAAACTCGATATACAATTTCCGGTGATCGATAATTCAATCGAAGGTCTTTAGGAATTAAATATCACATCGAATCAGCCAATTAATCAGTATTTTATATCGGTTTATTTAAAAGTCACTATCCAAACAAAAAATAAATTTTAACATAAAAATTATTCGAATAGTCGTTGCTAAATTTTGAACAAATTATTCCAATAATTCCACATTTCAAATTAATTTCTTTGAAATATACAAGTCGAACGAATTAAATTTCAATATAGAAATTATTCACATTGTCAAATTAATTCATTTCAAAATTAATAATCAAATAAACTAAATTTCAACGCAAAAATAATTCGAATGATCTTACTTACATTGTTGGAATAAATTTAAAAATTCAACATTTTTCTCGTACGATCATTCGTATGGACCTCCGCACCTATTAATTTCACTCCCAGCAGAAGAATCGGCAAAATTTTTTAGCTTAAACAGCAGGATCGACGGTCAAGTTAACAGACGGAATCATCAGGACCATTGCCGTGATTAAAGGAAGTTTGTCATCGAATAGATCAGACACCTCGAAGGTTTGACTTGCGACGGAGCAAAGGGACAAGTTTCGAGGGAGAAGGAAATTGATTAGGGTTGCATCACGCTTAAGCAAACCCACTCGAGGGTCATTTTGTTGCTTGTAGCGCTGGTTATGGCGATGATGCTGGAGCAGCGCCAATAAACGGCACACAGAACCAAACTTACTCCTGTAAATAATCTTCTGCTCCATTTCACGAAAATGTCTATTAAATTCAGGAGAAATTTTAAAAATTCCATGGAAAGAAAAATTGCCAAAATGTACAACAAATGTATTAGTTGATCAAGTTCACTTCTTCATCGCTATTTTAGCATACTAAATGGAATAACGTGGTTTCTTAACAGATCAATATTGTTGGAAGCATCTGAACGTATTTGTTCTTTTACGAGGCTGAAATATGTGATGTTCAGATCAATACACTGGCTACGAAGATTAAAAAAAGAATTATCGTGCAGAAAGTTCTGCCGTTTTTACTCTTTGAGTGGAAAAAGAATCAATCATTTTGACTAAAATGTCAATAGGAATTTTATACAAACATTTAGGAACATTAGACAAATAATTGTCTTCCATATATTTATATGGTAATTAATTTATTTTTATAATTAAAAAAAGCTTCAAAAGCTATCTCGTTGCGAATGTTGTTATCCGTAACTTGTAGACATCTAAAGAATTCATATGGAGATCATTTTAAATTTCTTACTCCAAACAATTATATTTTTTTTCAATCATCTTTGAATTATCTTACTTTTTATGGTCCAATATATAAGATCCATACCTATGTGCAAACAAATAGTCTTTTGATTTGAAACAAACATTTCTGATCAGAGAGAAGTTAAGTTGGAAAATGAAATACGACGAAGTTAAATAACTGATTCAAAATTCTCCTGAGGTTACGTACGGGTCAATCATACCAATCGAGAGCTAAAATTGGCCGATTGACAGTTGAAGATATCTCACAAATCTCTCCATTTCCCGCTCTTTTATCTCAGTTCCTTTCAGAAACTTCATTTTCTCTCGCTAGAACTATACCGTTCTTCGTCTCTCTGTTTCTTGGCAATATGCTCTCTCTATCTTTTCTCGTTCTGTCCGTCCTTCTTCCCTGATCTGTAACCTATCTTCCTCTTTCTTTGAGGCGTGGCAAGAGAAATCGCCCGAACTCGACCGTACAGTCGGTCTATACTTGGACAAAAGGAGGATTTGACCGGAGGAAAAATAAATGGCCATTTAAAGATCCCTGCGCCAAAGGATCCCAACGAAGTAGCAATTGTCTTAATCCCGATATTCCTGTTCTTACGTAACTGTCTACCTTTTGTCAGCACATTTTTTGCCCAAAATTAAACGTTGACGAACAGGTAGCAATGAAAAAGCCAGTGGAACAAAAATACTCGACATTCTGGTCGCGTGGCTTTAAATTTCTAGCGACCAATTACCATAGACGAGGAATAATTGCATTTTCTGAGGCAAAGAGCCACTGGAGTTAAGCTCCCTAGCGAAATAAGTAGTTCGACACTGAAAAAGGAGCGTAATCGTAAAATCCTGTATCGTCTTGTGACAAAGGTCCACGACGCGTTTTGTATTTGTAAACTTTGCAACAGCGAACGAATTATCCCAAAAAGGTTTGTGTAGGATTATAAACGAATCATTTTGCATTTATTTAGTATTTCCAATTGAATGGCACTTATAGTTTTGGTCAAAATATTCTATGATTATATTTGTAAATAATGGACTACAGATTTTTGTGCAAATTGAAATTTTTATAAACAGAATCAATGAAATAAAATGTAAACAGAGATTTGTTTCACCCACTAATATTATAACGAATATTATATTCTTGGTACTTTGTACATTTTTACCATTTTCACATTACGAACGAGAAAATTCAATCTTTGAGATAAATTAAAGGGATGAAATTATTTACATTTTCTGTAACTACAACTTAATTGGATAAGGTAGCAAAAAATATGACATATAGAACCAAAGTACAATTGACAAAATGGTAATGCCCACCGAATATTGCAAACGTTATATACGCAGGTGGTCTATCTTAGCCACAGGTCCGTTATTCCTCAACTTACCCCATTTAGCTGCCGCTTTTTATGGAAAGAAAATTTCAACAATGTTGAAAATGAATGTCATAATTAGATTCTTAATGTTTTATATGATATGATATGATATGATAGTATATAATAAAATCAGTAAAATTTTAAGAAATGAACTTATTGAAAAATAAGTAGAAAATAAACAACGTTATTGGAGTAAATACAAATATACATTCATTAAATCATGTCATATTATAGTGTGAATTTAATATTAGGTATAATATTTATAATATTAGTATAATATTAGGTATATATTAAATTACATATTTGATATTATTAGTATATTTATTTTATTTCCATATTTTTATATACTATATTTAGCCACAATCGAAGGAAATAATATTACAGAAATAAAATAAATAAGATGCAATTGTTACTTTTATCTGTTGGTTTTAGTGAAGAGAAGATTTGAGCGATGCTAAGAGTGAATGTCATAAATCGAGCGTGGCAAGTAGAGGAAAAGATTCACGGGGAAAAGCTCGAGAAATCTTCCAGATATTGAGCTGTCACGATCTGAGAAAGATACACTGGAGCACAGGATCTCCAGACGAAAAGGGGGTTGAAGGTTTCCGAAACTGGTTTGACGAGTACGAGAGGATTTTCTTTTAGAACGAGGCGAGGAAATCAAACGATCGCATATAAATCGCATTGATTTCCACAAACATTTTTGTCAAACGTCATTTTTCAGATTAACTGGCTAAAAATATCATTATAAATTACTCCATGATTTTGAAAACACCACGAATTTACGGTTTTACCAATCTTTTAATAAGAAACGTGGTTATCCAACAATGTTAAAAATATATATTTTGACGATGTACGTACGCACAGGAAAAATCAACAAGATTAACGACGATGATTAAATTAAATAGGATAAAAAGAAAGAACCGATTCGAAATATTTATTGTTAGATTTGTGCTGTTTGATATTTGCGATTTCAATTCCTTTATTCTTCGCTTTAATCTCTTTACTCCATTTTCAGGTAGTTTCTTAAACGAATGTTTTCGTGTAATATCTCTTGCACCGGGTAAATAATAGGCAGCGAAATTTTTATTTAAAATGGAATTTTTTATTCGGAAACGGTGGCGTAATGAAAAATATTTCGCGATAAATATTTTAACATGTCCGCGGAATTAAATTTTTTCGTTAAAAAAGAGAATTATGTTATAAAATTCTATCATTACTGGATGAAATATTATATTAAATATTGCGCGACGATAGAAGTATGGGAGAAAGTACAGGTAATTAAAAGTGATGGAATGCCCACTGCCTGTTATCAGACTACAAAGAAAATACCTTTCCCCTTTTTTAGCACTTGGATAATTGTTCCATAACTAGATCGTTGTTTTAATCCAAAGGAGAATCGTATCGTCTTTACAGAAACCCTTTGAAAGAGCTTTCTCCGCAAAAAAAGTTTTCTTCGTAGAAACTTTCCTCTTTCTTTCGGAGCTGTGTGTAAACCTCGAGGAAAATCGCTATGAGTCTATAAGATATGAAAACTTTGCAGCGAAATACCAGAGGATGTAATATCAGAACATCGTTTCAGTAGATGAGGTGTTGATTAATAATTCCACGATCGTTAAAAAAAGTAGTAACAAACGATAGATTTACATTACAACATAACAATCGTTTTAAACATGTAAAAATCACAAAATTCAAGGAACTATTACGAAAGTCTACAAACCTGATTACGATTTCTAACTACAAAAAGCCGGTATCGGACGAGGTCGATTAAAAATCCTGATCGTTCTAGGAACGTTATTCTCTCAACGATCCAATAATTCCTCTCGTTTCTACGTCAAACCGGCGTTCAATGACGCAATCGAGAGCTTGGAAATTTAATTAAGTCTGATCCGTAACCTAAGCTTAACGAAAATACGATCGCAATAACTCTCGATCGTGTGCAATGTGATAAAAGCAGATGGTTTAGTATTTTAAAGCAGAGTGTGCGCGTGCACGTAGACGAAAATTAAATTTTCGAGGAACTTTTCGATGGTTTGCCGGGCCTGTTAAACAAATGGAGTCGACACACCAAACTACGAAAAGGTAAATCAGCATAGCGACGACAATATTTCATTTGCGGAGAAAATTTTCGTGGCCGTTGTTCACCGCGTAAATTACTGTTCCTGTGCTATTTGCACGGATAATTTTTCAATCGCGTCGCTACATTCACGGTTCACTTGAACTTACGTATTCATTCCTTCCTCTGTATTCTCTGTCATTCCTCTCGTTGCACTATAAATGAAGAACACACAGGAAGACACGATAAATCCACGTTTGCTGAGTTTCTAGTTTTTATTGTTACTTGATAATTAAAATTGAGTAATTTGATATCGATATATAATACATGCACATGAAAATAATTGATTAATTATGAAGATAAACGATAAATCCACGAAGTGATTCTCAAATTATGCAATAACGTAAATAACGTTATATATATAGTTATAACTGGATTGTAGATTTTTATGGATTTAGAGAAAATTGAAAGGTGTAAAAACGGTGTAAAAAAAGGTGTAAAAAAAAGGTGTAGAAGATTTATCGTAATATTTATTTATTCATAATTTTATTATTATGGGTAAAACAAATCTCTGCATAGATTGTATTTCTCTAGTTATGGTCATAAGAATATGAATATGGGTAAAAATTATGATAACTATCATTTAATTGTTTTGTGAAATAACCCAAATCACATATTTGAACCCAAACTAGAATAAAAAAAGAATTTCATAACAATATAATGATAATTACTTTTTAATTGTTTTGGAAGATGACCTAAATCATACATTTAATTCCAAACTAGAATAAAAAGAGAGTTCCAGTGATACCCTATTAGCTAACGGTATATTACATTTTAAAATTACTCCCTGTAAATGGTGAGGCATATAAATTATTATGATTTTGCTTTGTGGTCTTAGAATGCTAAATGATATTGTTGATGAAAGAGGGGCGAAAAGAAGGTACTGTTTGAACTCTTCTATAATTGATTTTTAAAGATTCAGGGAGCTCTTTCTCGACAAGTGCGAATTTACTGTTGCAATTTTGGAGAGAGGAGGAAATTGATTGCTTTTAGATTAATGGTGCGACGGGGTTGTAATTTGTGTGACGAAATAGGTTCAGTAATATCAGACCATTCCATTAATTAATTTCATAAAAATCAGTTATTTTCGAAGATGCAAGTCGTCATTTAGCCTAATAAGATCATTATATGTTATTTAACTAAAAAATGTCTCAATTCAAACATTGTTGGATCTTTTTTTTAATAGCGAGTGATATACATAAACGATATTTTCTTCAAAAGATCATCATCTAAATTATAAATCGCCGAGTTATTAATAATTTTCGACTTCAAGCCAATTTTTTCAAAAATTTACTTTTGCTAGTTATACCACGCCCCTCTAAACCATAAAGAAAATCACAGAATTTATGATTTCTTTTCAATATTTCCATCATGTCATACAAATTTCACTAAAGTGCCAAACTCCATTCTGTACTTCGCCAATGATACAGTATTCATTTTTCAATGGGTTTTTTACGAAGTAGGTCGGTAATCATCGAGCGGAGCACGGCAGAGGGTGACTTCCATTGACTTTCCAGCTCCCATCGGGTCGGCTTTAAGCGTACTTTATCGTAGAATCTCATTCTCCGGTACCTTTCTCAATCGATTCCATGTTTCGAATTCGATCGACTGCTGAGCAGGAAAGAGTCGAAGAAGCAGGCAGTGAAAGCAGGCCGTGAACGACTACCAGGACAAGGACAAGAGGATGACTCGTTGCAAGTCCAATGGGAGGCAAGGCTGTGAGTTTTCTAACCAAGAAACTAGAAAATATGAAAACGCATTGAAAAAAGGACGATAATGAGGTTGGAAAGGCAGTGGATTTACTACGGGTGGCTAATTCAGCCAGTTTAAATATCGGAATAAATCGTAGCTGTGCCCAAAATCATCCAGCCAGCGAGGACTGTACACGAAAAGAGACAGCAAGGGTGAATGGGGTGAGTCGTGGATGGCTCTTATCGCGTGTACGCTCCACTGAGCTTCTTCGTGGCTTCGTGAGCCACCTTACAGCTCTTGCACCACGTGGCTAACGTGCCTTGATCATCCCTCTGGGCCACTTTTCTCTTTTCGAAGCGCCACTCGGACTACGCTTGTCGTCCGCTAACGTTTCTCTTCGATCACACCCAGAGGTGATCTATCAATTTTCGAAGCAAACCGGTCGATTTGAAACACGCTCCATGTCGTTTTCCTCGTGATCCTCGCGGGTTGTTTCCGGCAATCCGTTATTTTTATGAATCGTAGCTGTCATACAAAGGGGTGGAATGGGGCGTAAAAGAGGTTATATTACAACATTTGGTTTGGAGGTTGGGTATTTTTAAAGGGAGAGAGTTGGATTGTACTGCGTTTGGGTTAGCGTTAAGACTGTTGCTCTTTGGAATTTTCATTAAGTAAGTTGAAATTTTTACTCGATAATCAGTTATTTTTATGAATCGAATGTGCCTAAATGATGGAATAGCTTCATTTTACAATATTTATAAGATGAAACAAATCTTTATCTAAGTTCTGGTTCTCTAATTGTGTTTCTAGAAATTTTTCGACGAAATTGTTAAATGTCGAAGAGTTTCACTAAACGTAATTAATGTATTTACTCTGATCATGTTTCCTATGTATAACGTACATAGTTTTTTAACATTCCAGCTTAGTCTACGGATCGATAACTTAAACGTTAATCACTCGAAGCAACTGAATCGTCTATTATCCCAAATCAATGTTATAAAAACCGAAGTGTAACAAAATATCCTCTCTCTTCGCCATGACTAAGAACGTCCATCATCTATTATCGCAATTAAATCGCAGTATGCGTCCACAGGATAACGCATAGTTTGAAATATTGTTTATTTCTAGCGAAATATTTGCTCAATAATCCCAAGTATCACACATAGATCTGTAAACCGCGAATAACAATCGAGTTTGCTCTCTTTGTGAGAGATTATGATGGTGAACCGATGGAAATTCTGAGCGCGACGCTGTCGAGCAATCCGTACAACGGACATCGTCGATGAAAAAAAACACGTATCAGATCTATGTGTGCGTCTATCCAACACCTGTACGTGTTCTTTTTTTAAACTCCGGCACGTTTTATGCAATTCCATCTTTGTCGCTTGCACGCGTCCCCTTTGTTTACCGACAGGGGTCGCGTTATTTGGCTCGCGAACATCGATCCTAAATTTCCAGCAGGACGGTCGATATAATTTGAAGAGGCTTCGAATTCGCATTTAGACGACAGCTGTCCGTGCTGAAAAATAGCGAGCCCGTTGATTAAACGTTAATTAAAGACAGAAATTCTCCGTTATAAAACAGGGTACTTCACTTATAAATGGAAATGGTTCGGTATCGCGAGAATCGTCGCTAATTTTATTTGTTCTCGGCCCGAATTTTATAGGCTTCGATGATTGCGAAACTATGTACAGTAAAAAGCTCAATATTTTGTATCTCATAGCAGACGTAACATTTTTATAGAATATAATATGGATAGACTATAAGAGATGGAGAGATTCATAATCATATATTTAACGTATTTATCATTTGATATCGTAATGAAATTTGTATATTTGTGGGTTAACAAACAAATATATGAACGACATTAAATAAAATACTTGAGTTAATTTTTGTAACATAATTAAATGTATAAGGTTATCAAGCAATATCTGTAGTAAGTATAAGCTTGGAATAATGAAAAAAGTATGGATGTACACAGCTAGGAATTAATTCTACGAGCGAATTTGAGTTATGTTAGATGTTTAGAACGAAATACATGAAATAGTGATTGAGGCAAGCCATGGAAATTTCATGAAATGTGGTAATCAGTATGTAACTAGAAATCGAACGATTACGTCTCTATGTGTTTATCAACGTAATGTGAATTGAGTGATACATTGTGTAACGTAACCAAATCTCTCGACAACGAACCGAGTTATCGAGTGGTTTGTGGGGAATCTAATAATAATAAAACGAGCGTAGGCGTACTATAATAATAGTGGCAATAACAGCTACGTACGCAGCGTTACGGCATTATATTATAACAACGGAGATAACGCTATTTTCCTACTGATGATAAACAATAGGATTATCCACTAATTAACACACGCAGCTGCAAGGGTGAAATTAATTTTCGTATTAGCGTGGAAATTATAAAACAACTTCAGATGAGAATGGCAGAATGTAAGACGAATATAGAATATATAAGCCAGAATATAAAGTTGTTTCGAACATTGTTAAAAGGAATTTGGTGAACTTTGGCATGGTGTACACAGAGTAACTTATAACAAGTTGAATTACGTGTTTGTACATGTTGAGGATTGTCGGAAAAATATTATTTATAGCAGTTTTGACAAATATGTATACTGAAAAAGAAATTATCAGTGTTTCAAGTAACTCAGATAATTTAGATTCTTTACGTTTCAACCAAATGAAAATTATATTAAAAGATACCATAGTCACATTACTTTGTACAATCATTATACATTTTATGAATCACTTTTTTGAAAATATCAAAAGTATCCTATAAAAAAGTATACATTTTACGATTCTTACCTTTCCTTGTCAGTCAGATAACGTTCTTCGTATGTATATCATTGGAATAATTATATGTTTTTATTAAATATTCCGACAAGAAAGCTCCTCTTCAGAAAACTTAAATGTCACCGTGAAAAGTATAAGAAATTCCATCATTCTGAAAGACTGGCTAACTTTTTAACCCTGAAGTCTTTGCCTTCCGTTGGTTTCTTTTGTCTCGGTTGGTAAGCAACGAAGTCAAGAATATAAAACTGTCTGTTTCGAGTGCCCTGATCTGGCTTGACACCATTACACTTTTTCCTTTCGTCGCTTTGTTAAAGAACGCTTGATGAAAACAGGCGCAACGACGCGTAGAGATATGAAAAATAGAATCCCCGTCCTGCCGTGGTCGTTGAAATTGCATTTCTGGCATTTGTGTAATATTTAGCGCGGAACGATGCATATACATATGTAGGGTTGCGCGTAACGTCCCGTGTAATTTTGTACGGCCATTGAAGTTCAGTTAACTCGGGAAGAACAACCATAAAAGTGTGATAAACTCGTGGTTACTAATGCTTGGAACAAACCTCGTACCCGGGCTTCAGTTAATTATTTAATTAAGCAAAACGACAAATTCAAATGCTGGGAGTATATCGCAAGCTAATTACTAGCGCGGTAAACCAAATGATTTGTAAGAAAGAGACACAACTATCACGTAACCTAAAAAAAGTTTTTAAGCGCGTACACTGTTGGCGATAGATAATTAAAGCAGTTAATTAAAGCGTTTGTAGCATGGGTCAGTGTAGTTGAAAGAAGAAGATAAGAGAATATAATATAGAAGAAGAGAAATGTCGAACGGGGAAAAAAGTAACAGTGGAATTAATACTAAAAGTGTTAAAACTGCAACATTAAAATGAACACCAATGCTAGAACTCTACATTAGGATTAGGGCTAGGATTAGGATAATGTACCTATAATGCACATATGAAAACCAATATTCATTTTATGTCGAGCTCAATAAACATCGATATTAATTTTGTCAAAAGTATCTGCTTCTTTATAGTAATTATAGAAAGAAAATATCGACATTCGTAATTTTTGTACTCGTGCTGTTACAAATTAGAAAAATATACCAAAAGCGTTTCATCTCTGTTCTCCAAAAAATAATCTTGAATTATTAAAGATCATCGACGCGTTCATCACGATATTTCGAAATTGTCGCGTTCGTTATATTCATGGCCGGAAGCGGGGCACATGTAACGTTTCGTATAATTTCGTAGCGCCGTTAAAGGAAGTTTGGAAAAGTACAAGGACCGTTAAGAAAATGAGAAGATAACTATATCCAATGAGAAAACGACCGTCTTATTCGCGGGCAATGGCGACCGAGCACGGACCTAAAACCTTGCTGTGAGCGTGAGCGTGTACGCCAGCTGATATCGTTAACATAATTTTAAATGCAGGTTCATAGTCCTGTAATAAGACGATAATATTATCTCGCGCTAACATCGATGATAATAACGCGAAAAATTGCGGCGGATAATATCGAATGCAAATGTAAGAAGGGTGCCGGCTAAATCCAGTATCAAGAAGATTTATGACAGTTGAATCTTGTTCAAGCATACGACTTTACCTTTTCTTGTTTCTTTTTACATATATACTTTCCTAATCTCAATTTTTCGAACGACTTATTTAACGAGTGGCTAGCTTGGTTCAATTAGTTTATAAGCATTGAAAAAATCCTATGTATTAGAATTTTTAATTGCAGTGAGCAAAAGTATTATATAATATAAAAGAAGTAGTATTTTTCTTATTATTAAAACAAATATATATATATATATTTGTTACTTTGTTAATATAGAAAATACACTTTTTTTAAAATAAATATAACTACACTTTCATTTGCTTATGTTTATTGGTGTTATCGTCTGTAAATATTCGTTAATTAAGCAATTTTGAAACAGTACGTAGTTCAGAACGCGAAATATTTTAACTCGAATTATATCTGGTGGTTACGATCATTCGGTCGTACTGCACGGTTTTCATAGCTACATATTTTGCGGTGAAACACAATAAATTGAACGAATAGGTCCCAATGTGTGCAAGTTTAATTGGGGATCGGATGCGAACCGATTGAAAATTCGGGCGAAAATTCGATGAAAAGAGTACTTCAGGCTTGCATGGCGGCGTTTTTAAATGAACACCACCGTTTCGACAAAATGACCAACGTAGGGCTTCGTATTTACGCTCGAATCAATACGCTTTATTGCGAATCTTGCACGTTAATTAGCATCGATCATCAACGGATATGCTCGATGTTGTGAAATAAATGAAAACCAAAATTTTTATTGATTTTGCTGATTAATTGGAGAATCTGATCGAGTTTCCGAAATTCGATTGATTCCAGTAAACTTATTTAGTTTAGGGTAACGGGTTATCGTAAGATTAATTGTCTGGAGTCAATCAATATACAATCAACAACCTTGATTAAGTATTGTTCTTAAATGGGATTCACAACTATGATTGTCTAATTTATTTTAACATAGTAGTTCATAATAAATAATAATATATACTAATTTAAATATAATAATAATTCAGTAATTTAATAGTTCAGATTTAGATTCAAATTTAATTAAAATGAATTGTCAGAGATACTAAATAGTTTTCATAATTGTAGTATCGCGGACATAAGGCCTAGGAGTTAGCGGGTGAACCACATACAATGTCGCGAGAGCCGAGGCGTTTTTAAACCATAAGCAATGTCCCGAAAGCCGAGGTGCCGATGGGCCCGTAAATGTGTCATCGGTCCTTCAAATGAATAGTTTCATAGAAAAGGTCTACGTGGCTTTGGCCACGAGCGGTCGCAGAATACGTGTGTGGTGGGTCTACGGAAAGACAAAAGACATGCGAGAGCAGGGCAGTTTGAGTTGAGAAGTCGAAGACGGTGAGTCGAGAAGTCAGAGAGTGCGAGTTGCGTTGTCGATAGTGCTGTTAGCGTTGTCGAGAGAGTGTGGTCCGTGTGAGAGAGAACGTTGGATCCGTTGTGTCGAGAGTTGTCTAGATTGTAGCGTGTTATTGCGATTAGTTCATGTTAAACTACCATCGTTTTTCTGTCTATATTTGTACAATCCATTCATTGTAAATAAATTGCAAATACTAGGATATAATAACATTATATTCCATTGAAGATACTACATAATAATTAATCAATTATATTAACTTTTATTGATTTACTTTCTATAAGGTGAATGAATGGGCGTTTATTTGGAGACTAAACTGATGTAACACGAAGTAACTTTAATTTTTAATTGGATCATTTGCACTCCAACTTTCCACTAGATATCCCGAACTAATTCTCTGTAATATATCAAAATATGTAATCAAAATTTATAATTTCCTGATTGAATTCGATTTTCGTTCCTTTCATTTTCCTACATAACTTTTCATTTCTTCTTATCTTATTTCTTCTTATAAATTTTTTTTCATTATAGTATTTGATACTGTAAAAAGTCCTTAATTCAAGTCCTTTAATAAAATAAAAATACAATAAATGAAGATCTATATAGAGCGAAAATTTTCTTTTAGGGAGATGAGCATTGAGAAAGAGACTGATGACTATCAACGACTACTTCAAGAACTGTCACTCTAATTTACAACCATAACCACCCTCGCGGTTTAAAATTCTAACCTCTAGAAACCTCTAGGATTTAAGGATCGCTTCTTCAACGTTGGATCCTCTTTCATATAGCCGCTTTTACGCCCACTAAGTTTCCTGTTTCATTCGCGATCCGCATCTTTCCAAACGATGCACTTCCACCCCTTTATATACACGCGCTTATTTTTTTCCCTTTGCCTTCGCCATTCTTCTAGCTTTACGCACGCACACCTTCCACATAACATAAAAGATTCTCGTCTACGTGACACTTTCCTCCAGAGCACCTGATCACCACAACAATCTTTCAGCTCCATAAAACATTCTCGTTCTTTGTCTCCGGGTATATTTTTATTCCGCTCGCCGTTCCTTATTCATTTTTCTTCCGCAGCAACACCCCCTTCCCTACACCCTTACTTCTCTCCTTTTTTTAGTTTTCTCATTGCTTCAGCCATGTCCTCTTCTTTGGAATTTCCGTTTGTCCCACGAAATCTTAATGGTGAAAATCCATTAACCCCCGTCCCATTCCCCCTCTAATCCTCCTGGCAACGCGTGCTCTGCCATTCTTATCTTTCTCTAAATATTTTTTACTCCCTTTCTGTACCTTGCGACCCGTTCTTGGCCACGTTTCACACTTCCAACCATTATTATCGGTGGAGTCTACAATCTTGTGAAAGGTGATCTTTCAGCGAGAAAAGATATTTGATATTTATTTTATAACATGACACCCCCGTCAATAAGTTATGGAAATCGAGAGATAAAACTGGAAAAATCATTGGGAAATTAATAAAAATTTGATGATTATTTTGTACAGACCCATCAGATGCGAAGGAGAATCTGTTCCATGTTATAGTAATCTCTATTGGTACATCTCTATGTTGATATACAGAATAAAATTTTTTTGGTGAAAGCTTCATTTCTAAAAATATTAATTTTGTATATTTACATACTGTATGCACTTAACTACACGTGTCTCTTTAAATAATAAGAAATTTCACAAAGATAGATATTATTACTTTAGAAAGTGTTGAATACGTCTCACTAGTAGAAGTGATCTTGTGTAAATATTCTGTTCCATAATCCATAGCCCCTTACGCAATAGAAAGAAATCCATTCTTTTGAGATATGGCAGTTCAGTTTAGATATATCAAGTAAATATTTCAAGGAAATCTACTCGAAGAAGGAGAGTGGTTTTAAAAAACTTTTCTGATCATCTTTTTCCCATTACATCACTAATCGCAAAGTATCTATGTATATAGATACCTAATATCTACATCTTTCAATAAGTAATTGAAGTTTAAATTCTGCATATTCCGTGCATAAATAGTAAGTGCTATTTTAAATTATTAATTCATCATTAATTCGTATACTTTAAATAAATTGAATTTTCTTATTACGATTCTCATTACAAATCGATCAAACTCTCTGCATACTCATAAACAGTATGTAATGTACATATGTGTGCGTTGAAAAATCGTGATTATACAAGAGTACAAATGTTTGTAAGACACCTACGTAAGAAGATCTAGCCTTCCTTCAACCCCTCTGTTCTTTCACCCCTTATCCACGCACTACGATCACCATTCTTCTCCGGTTTCGTAACCATGGTGAGAATCGTGAATCATGCCCATGAGGAAAAGGTGAGCCATAGAGAGTCATGAAGAGAATAGGAGCGCTGGTCCATGGAGGAAAATATTAACGATAAATTATTATACCACATCGAGTCGCGGCTAAGTTATTGCCAGCCGTGCAATAACCGTGGCCATGGCGCACGGTAATATAGACGTAATATTCTCAGCACGCTGTACCATTGCCCGCGTCACAGGGCTTACGTGACATCCAAGAGATTTTTCTAATTAAACTCGAACAGAACATGCTGAACCTATTTATCGCAGCGCCCAGCCAATTCGCGATAATTGCACTACTACCGTTGCGTGGAATTTATTTATTTGATAACCTGTATCGAGAACCGGTCTTATTTCTTCGTGATTGGATTTCTTTAGTTGATCTCAAATGGTTCGTAGCTAGGGGCTGGACAGGAGTATGAAATGATGGATGATAAGGGTGTTTGCGCGCTTTGTGTTCATTATTTCTGTTATTTGGTATGCCAGTAAGAGAATTGGAGGTTTTAAATAGGGGGATTAGAGTATTCTTATGTTATCTGCCAGTATTGTTCCGCAGATATGACTGTTGTAGAATTTCTGAAATGTAACTTTCATTACAATTCTTGCTAAAGAATGTTTAAATATATTTAAGAACTGTAATATTTTATTAAAACGTTAAAGGTTTTTATAGAAATTAGAATTCGCAGTTCGAAATTCAACGTTATAACACGCAATTAGATTATTTTTTCTTGCAACTATCAAAAATATGCAGATATGTCTACCAAAATTAATATTGATCGTTTATTAAAGTAGAAATATCATTATACACGTATCTATCTATTATTATTAAACTATTTTAAATACGTCATCTATACGTAGTATATTTCTTGCGGTATACTCTGTAATACTACATTACTTCCAGTATTAAAGAGACATCTAAGGTGTGATATATCACACGTGTATTAATTATGCATTTCAATATCCATGTACAATGTACAGTGTACAATATACATGGATATTAGGATTGCCTGATTCGCGTGTACTCAAACACACAAGTACACGTGTATTAACATATTCATATATTAATTCAAATACATTTCGATACGTACATAATCAACCATTCGTCTTACTAATAATCGCCCTTAAATTTAATAACTTAAGACTAACTTTCAATCCTACATATTCCACTTCATAAATCTTATTTGCCAAAATCTCCACTCCTCTACTTCATCTTCGATTGCATCCGTTCTAAAATGCATTCTCACCACAAATTTTCATTCTCTAATAAACTTCGATTTTCGAGATTGTACAAACGTACCCGACACCTTCGCTCGAAAATTACCACCGTTAACCAAACTACGCCTGCAAACACCGTTCGCCAAATAGCAGGCGGAACATTGTAGAAACCATACGACGAATCGACTCGGGGCTAGTTTTTCACTCGAATTCCCTGCCACGCATTTCTTGTACAGTTAAATTATTTTTAATAAAAATAATAAAATTAAAATTAGAGCGGTATACGTTTGCATAGTCTCAAATATATTAACCTGCCGTACGCATTCCGTAAGGGGGAGGGTCACTCACCCTTATATAAACCACACCTGCTGTTTCTATTTCGATGAAAGTATTTAACGTAGGTTGTAGAACATAGAACAACGATGACACTGTGCATACATTAGTGTGCGTTAGAATAAGTAACCTGAATAACATGATTGTAATCGTCAATAAGTGATTAAAGTTAGGTAATTAAATCTTAAATATAAATGATCAAAAGTTAACCTAACAATTTTTTTTGAACCATCAATGAGGAAACAATACTATATCTATATGAATGCATGGAAAGATGAACGACACATGCGTGTGCGCATATTTCTAAAATTCTTATCAGCATCAATTTCTTTTAATGAAGAGAATTCTATTGACATCTCGCGTGTCTTTGGCAGATTCCTTTCCTATAAATTATAATATAATTTTACGAAAACGTATAATATATCTTTTAATGTAATAGCAGGAACTTCAAATTACATGTTCATTTCGAGTGACATACTAGAGTAACGAGAGAAGAGCTGCTAGTGGAAGGCGGAAAAAGACCACGTAGAAGGTTACAGATCCGTGTGTAAGACATGTAGATTTGGATGTATGTGATGCGAGCGTGTATTAGGTGTGTGAAGCCTTTAAGCGGTAGAAGATAGCAACTTTGATCTTCAATCTTAATGAGAAAATCAACGCAGAGTTACTTATGATCTTCATCAAGAAACTTCTTCAATATAATGCAGTCTTTAACCGTTTCGAAGCTTTAATAAGGTTGATAAGTATGTATAACAGCAACTACATTATTGCAAAACTGATATCAAACGATGTTGTGCTTACTAAGGTTAACTCTATGACTGAACTACCATATCCGATGCGTCACATATCCTTAACACTCGATGAAAAGAAGCAAATTATTGTGTGTGATACTTTTTCATCTAAAACGTTGTAGTTTTACCAATTCTGTAGAACATCAAAATTTATAGTGATATGGTCGCAAAGCAACTATAGTAACTATAGTAAATATAACTATAATAAAGTTAAAGTTTATGCACTAATCGTGTATTCCATTTATTCAAATTCACTAATTCCATAGGATGGCTAATTCTTCAAAAAAGTACGCGAATACTACTTATATGTTATATTATTATATTTCATAAATATAGCACAATTTATAGGACAATTTCAAGCACAAAGACAATGAAAAAATGTTGTGACAGTCATATTTCAATAGAACGAACATAAAGGAGAAAGCAATGGAAATCAAGCAGCAGTTGCGTAAACGTTTAAATAATCCTCGTTTTCTGTTACGCGTGACTGCTGTTTGCTAAACGTTTCAATTATCCAGCCGTTCTCCAACGCGAGTTCGAGGATCTTCCAGATGAAACAGAAACGACGAAAACAGAGATAGGATGCGGCAAGTCGTACGTTGATTGCGATATCTGGAAACAATGCGGGGATTAACATTCGAGGAGGAAGATTCCGAGTAACGCGATCGACTTTCTTCCTTGCGGAACGAAGGAACTTGCTTTAGGGTGCTTTGAATTCAAGAGACTGCCTTATGAGAATGTTCGGCTTCGCTAAGATGTTTCGGGATGAATTTGCGTTAGTGGTGCAGTGTGATCGGCTTGTGAAGAACGAATTCGTTCGAAATATAATATAAAGGATAATGTGAGAAACTTTTTGCGAATGTTTTTGAATACAGATGATTGTAATTGAAAGATGAATTTTGCAATTTTGATAATGGTACAGTATAATAGGATTTTTGTCGAACGAGGCAATAAATAATACCACAGTTTAACTCATAAATGCATGATTTTTCGAATAATAAAATTTTGTGTGAAATTGCCAATTTATATGTTATAAAAATATAGAAAAATAATTTAAAAAATCGTTTAGTATATTCTCATTTTTATAATTAAATTGTATCGTATTTTGGTATAGAAAACTTTTTTGAAGGTATTTTATCCCACTATGCCACTATTCGGTCCATCTGTCCATGTGTTCATCTATACCACCTGCCATATTAAACTCCATATCCTTCGCGAAATTTTAACAAATCGTTTCCGCAAAACTTTCCACTCGAGCAAACTAATTTACAAAACGAGTCATAAAAAGCAGAATACCAGAAAATTCTACCAAAAACCTTAAGCCCTATTACACTTTATTCTCGCAAGAAAGTAACCTGTTTCGCCCCGTAGTCTCGAGATTAAGATTTCTTAGACCAGGAAGCTACCCGACCGCGTGATTCGTTCCTTTAAAAGAAAACTACGAAATAAAAATGGAAATAAAGGAAGCACGTTGTATGGAATAAATCAGTCTTGAAATTTGCGTAAATTTCGGTGCAAAAATATTCAAACTTTTGCATAAATTTCAGCATGAAAATGTCTAAATCTTTTTGTATAGAATTAAGCGTCAATATATCCAAAGTGAACGAATGCAAAATTTCAAATAGAATTTTATGATATCGAAGCTTAGACGAGTGGAATTATCCTGCCCTACTATTGCGTTATTCGAAGTGTTTCTTTCGTTCTATAAGGAAATAATAGACGCACAATGTTTTTTGTTTTATATTAGTTTATTGAATTATACACGAATATAATAATAGAAATAGAACGAATAGATCATACCTAATTCAATAAAATAATACAAAACAGAAATTGTTGTTCATTTATTATCACCTTATGAAACGAAAGACACTTTTCGGACAATCTAGTATATTTCGTTAATGCTGAAATCTAAATTCGACAGAAATTTCTCAATGTGACCCACAATTCTATTTTACCAAATTCGGGAAAGAATATTAAGGAATTTAATTAAGGTATATAATCAACATTCAATTCTTACGCTACAACTAACCCTCGTAAAAATCCCGTTCATAAATAAACAAGCATAAAATGAGCGAATATAAACACACCGGTCGCGTTTATCGAACGGAAGTTTCTCTGGCAAATCCATTTCGCAAGGCAAACGCTGAATGAGGCTGCAAGGAGAAAAAGTGTTTAACGTGAACAGCTTAAGGGTTGAATACGCGTGTACCGGTGTCGCGCAAACAGGTCAGAGGGAAAATTGCGAGCGGAAGTACGAAGAGGAGGTGAGTGGCGAAAAATTCAGCATAGCGCGGCGCGGCGTCGTCGACGAGGAAAATAGGCAGGCGGCACGTCATGCATTCGATTTGCACCGTTGAAATCTCATAATCTTCAACGATTCTGCAACGACGGGGATCGTTGAAGATCGATGATAGACGAGTGGATCGACCATAGATAGATCGATCTGGTATCGCGAACACGCGACTTTCTCTGTCACGTAGTTGCATTTTTTTACACTTTACGGGTAATATGTATGAGAATCTTCCGTAACTTTAGTCAGAACGGTTCTCTTCAGGGATATTCTTTTTTTGCTTTTATATACATCGGTTGTATGTAGCTCTCATGCGAGAAAGCATGTGATGAATACAATCGAAGAATTTTTTGATCAAATGCTTCACTTGTATCTGTTTATTGACAAACGATTGCCAATTTTCTACTATCAGTGTCATCGAACATCCAACTAAGGCATTACACGAAATTCTCTATCTTACTTTTATTTTATTAAAAAGAAAAAGAGCCCGTATACTTAAAAAATGCCTGAAATCCGCTAACAGATTTTCAAAAGGTAGAAAGGTAGAACAAAAAGTCATTTGAAGAAGTATGCAAAGCCTCGTACGTAATTCTTTATTCTCCATTTTCTTTCTTCCTGACTCGTAGTACTCCTTCAATTTTCTACTATCGAAACGAAATATACCCTTTGAATACCTTGTATACTAAAAGATATGCTGAACTCTCTAGTAAAATTTCAGAACACGAAAAACCTTTTCTACTTTTATTGTTAGTAAAAGATGACAAACGGTAAATTTTAAAACTATGTCTCGCCTATATTCTGTATTCACGACTTGAGACTAAAGTTATAATATAAAAATGATTCACGTGCCTGTTTATCACTCCCGAAGGTCTCTTTTACCACTCATTCCGCAACTTCCCCTTTCCATTATCCAACTTTCCACGCGGTCCACGAAGTTTCGGGGCTACTTTTATCCTAGTTTTTCGCGGTGTGATCAGGTCGAAAGTTCAGTTGCACGCTTTTTCTAGTGGAATCATCGAAAATAACCCATCTCTCGATGAATGTGGATTAAATGGAAGAGCGCGAACACTTACGCGCACTTTCGTGTATCACCCTCGAGTAACGTCCTTTTCTTAAATCGTTCGAGGAAAAAGGGAGAGAGACGCGATCTCTGCATATTTTAATTTTATCGCGTTACACTGATCCATCCTTCTTTCGTCGAAGGGTGAGAGCAAACGTCTTGAAACCTGTTCATTCGTCAATGTCCTGACGTTTTATTCGATCTCGTTCTTCCCTTTTCCTGTTTCGTTTCGATACTTGGAAGACTGTGCCGTTTGCAGAATTGTTGTTCGAGGAAATGTGAGTAGGAGGCTGAGAATCATAGAGTGGTTGTGAATTATATATACATGTAATTGTCGAGATATACTTAGAATGAAAACAGGAAAGATAATTGAATCTGAAAGCTTAGTTTCGTCTTCACAAGTTTAGAAGTTCTACTTTTAGAAGTTTAAAGAGTAGTTTTAAATTTTCATTGAGACCTCTTTTAATTCAAAATTGAAATCGTGAATTATGTGTATCTTGGGAATGTTGAATTATACTTGGAATTAAAATTGGAAAAGTAATTGTACAACAATAAATTAGAGAAGAATATGTAAAAACTTGGAAGGAATGGAAAACCTAATTTCTTCTTTGCAAGGTTTAGCTGTTTTAATCGCGCTTTCAATCGAAATGTTCTTTTTGTCCCTAATGCGATTTTCTTCAATTTAATTTTACTATGTCTCAGAAGGTGAAAAAGTAGAACTTTAGTTTATGATTTCAACTCAAGTAGGCTAAACCAGAGAATGTACTTTCCACGAAATCCGGCGACATGAAGCAACGTATTTCAATTGAATGCATTGCTAAGTGCTATTTTATTACAGAAATATTTCGGTGATGCTACAAAATCTACAAAATGCAGATAATACTTGAAACAGAATTCAGTATAAGTAGGAACAGTTTCCGAGCCAGAAATACCTTAAAATCTTAGAATATTTAACATGTACAATCTACACGAAATTTCATCGCAGTCAAAATGAAATATATAATTCTCCAAACATGCGGTATTACTTTTGTTCGCGTCATATTGTCTTACGTCATTGTACACCGCGGAGAACGTTAGAATACAAATTACCACTACCAAACAACAGATCAATTTCATCAAATCGCTGTAATTTTATCATTTCATCAAATTTTAAAACACATTTTCAAAGCTTGACACTTTTCAAAAATTTTATAAGGGGGGAACTGATTTCTTAAATTCCAGAAGAAGGCAAATGCAATACGCTAGCGATAAACGTAAGCGATAAGAAATTATATAGTCCCTCGTTTTAATTCATCATGTTGAAGATAAAGACAGGATATTATCTTGGACATGCATATTAAATCGTACAATAATTATCATAATCATAATCACGATGATTTTTTCCAAAATTACACTTGAGCACTCATACACGATTGGACTAATATATATTAGTTAATTAACTGTCTGTGGTTTTGTATGCGTAAATAGGAAATTTAAACGTTAAGAAACATACACGTAACACAATATTCAAGATAAAGAATCGATTATAATATTTAGAAATAGAAGGGAATCTCCTTCTAAACGATATTCCAGCTTAAGAGAGCGAACAGAAACTAATATCGCAGTTGAGTCGTTTAAAACGGCGTGTTGCGCAAGTCTAGGATGCACGGGTGCAATTTTCGACTGTGTTAAAATGTAAATCTTCAAAGGCGAACTAGGCTGATGCCGTCGGCGCCGTCGGCGCCGTCGACACTCTTGTAATTCGATCCCGTCGAAAGTGGTTTCTTACAGAAAATAAGGCATTCTCTTTACGCTACTTCCGAACGGAAGTTTCATACTGAGCCAGCGTTTCCGCTTGTACGTGATCGGCCGTGTAACATCCCGAAAAATATTAAACATGCAACAACGTTTGGTGCAGTATAGTGCACACGTGCGTATAAATGGAAAATAGAAAAATCGGCCCTCTGAGGAGAATGGAAGAACGGCGTGTAAAAATCTCCGATCCAGCTACGTGACGCAGAAATTTCGTTGTCTTGGATATCTGTGTTGCATCACGCCGATGCTAGTTTTCGATTTGCTAAATTTGTGAGCGGTCGTCTTTTTCAAAGCAATTCGAAATTATTCTATCGGGAATTTCCTTTCAAGCGTGGCAAAGTGCTTTTGTATTATATGATGATTATAGGAACACGATTAGTAGACACGATACATATATCTTTGTTGATTTTTTTATTTTAACATCACTTTATGACTAACAAGATATCGAAATATTGATATTAAGGAAGATCATCGAAATTATTTTACGCGTATACTCGTAAGTATATTGAATTCATATATATATTTTATATGAAGCTTCCTCAAACCTCTCTAGGAGATTTATACATGTATGTGTTTGTATAGCTGTACAAATTTAGCTGAATATAGTATTAATTACAAAGTTTCTACAATTACATTCGTTTAAGCTTGGATACATTTTAAGGTACATTTTAAAACTCTTACACTACACTTAGTGAAAAGAGATTTTATATAGAATGGAGAAAAAACTGCATTTCCACAACTTATCAATCGATATAGATCTCTGCTCGTCGTATAGTGAACGATTTCAAGGGATATGATTTAGGTCACTTATACATTCAATCCACATAAACTGGGTACTTTTTTACCCTCGTTACAAATAAAAATTTTCCAAATTCAAAAAATGCTAGGTAATAGTAGGGCATCTTGATATAGAAGATCGTACAACCTAATACCAAGAAAGATTATCTGGTCGTATCGAATCGTTCCACTGGTAACATGCGCCGGAAGCTCTCTAATGTTCAAAAGAAATATTCAATAAAACCTGGTACAATTTTACGCGGTGGAAAGAGAACCGAACGAAACGTGCTCGTGGATAATTAAAGTCCTTGCAATTTTTATCGCGAACAAATACGAAGCACGTAATTTCGAACAGATCTCATCGCCCGGGGATCGCAGAAACTTTTGGGAAACTGGTCGAGTCCAGCAACTATGACAATTTCGTATTCATAGAAACTGGAACCGTTCTGCACGCGCACATTGCTGGTTCGTCGATGAAAACTTTCGTTTTCCAGTAAATATTCGGACAGACGGTTCGCGAACTGTGACCATTGAGTGTCGCGTCTAAAAATCAATTATCTCCATAATTTATGGCTCTATTGGAGAAGAAGGGCAACACGCGTTTCACCTAGTATTCTACCGTTTCTATCTAGAAACCGTGACATGGCCAACAGCCTCGAGGCACGGCATATGGAAGGTGAAGGCTGCAAATCGAATTGAATCGAATCGAATCGAATCGAATCGTGGAATTTGCAAAGGCTGTGGTACGCTCGTGAGATTATCGATATCGCGCGGAGACCGATCGGGCCCGATCCTTACTCGCCGCTGCGACAACTGAAATCTATTCTCCGTCAATATCGATATACCGGTGAAATCTAACATTTTTGCATTTCTTCCAGATATCCCATTTGCAAGCTGGTATCACTTATTTCTCTGTATACCTTCCCTGTATATCTGCCCATACCCTTCCCTGTATACCTTCGAATTAAACATTTATTCCTTCTTCTTTATAATGTTATACACTTTCGTTTATGAGTGTTAGAACATACGCTGATTTAATGTAAGGATAATTTATCCAGATTGCTATATAGAAACGATCGATTGATTAGCTTTGTACAGGTTCGTAAAAGTTTTCGCAAACAGCACAGAAAAGCGACGAATTGTCAATTATTGTCGACCTTCATAATTCTTTGATTCATTCAGGGATAATTCCAATTCGACAGAGCTATATGGTATTTTCAATGCGTAGTTTAAACACTGACTTCACTTTCCATTTTTGAAACTGTATCTTAAAAGGTATAAATTATGCGCAATAGTTCATATTTTGAAAAGTTCTAAAGCTCTCGAGAAAATTTAATATCTTCAGTTTCCAAATTCATTCGTCCGTCTAAAATTGTCCCCAAATTCACAAATTTAAATGCAAAGAGATATTGGAAATCATTTTAACCATCTATGTCCTGATAATAGTTGTTAATCACGAAAGTGTCAACGTACGCATGGCCTAAAATGTGTGTCGCTTTAATGCAAAAAGAGGTCGTGGCCGAAAAAAGGTCACCAGTGGTTGAACAGGGTAAGGGGTGGACGCGAAAGATATTACGTGGTCGCTCTATCTTTCAGCTCGATTTCTTCCGATATTCCTCTGTCTCATGGAAGCCTGGCCTCTGAATGGGTATGAAAATTATTATCGCCGCGGGCCACAGGCATTCTACGACCGGCGATTATTTATTGACACCCGATAGATAAAGTGGTGGTAGTCGAATTTCTATGAAACTCGGAAACTTTCCGGCTCGACCAAAAGATACGGCGTATCTTACTGGAAACGTATTTATACGTTCTCCTTTCCACCGCTGTGAAAGTAAAAGCAACGCATCGGATGAATATCGCCAGTGGATTCGATCGCTATCCACCGTTACTTTGAATTTCTACGATTTTCGTAGGAAGCGATACTTCTCATACCGTCTTGGATAGTTCGAACGATGTTTTTTCTTTTCTTTTCTTAGAAAATGTGAATTTTAGACATATCTCTGTCAAGGAACGTTTTTCACGAATCGTTTGATTTCCGGATAAATTCTATTGTTTTTCGATATATCGATGACAAATCGAAAATTAAGGCATATTTCTCATAAATGTATAAAAGTTCACAAATAAGTGAAAACTCCGCAACGTAGACCTTTTGACAAGCTGCTCAATAATAAATTTTAGGAAAGAGAAACCAATGATATTTAGTTTTGAATGCAGACGATTAGGTATAAGGTATCTAGTGGTTTATGAGACATTTAAATTTGAAGTTACTAATTCCGTATATGTATATCTGCTGAAATATGACTCATCAGATATAAGTATGTTTATCAGAAATGGTTGTGGTGTGCTCGATAAAACGTCAGTTAGCATTACTAATAAATCTTATGTGTATATTTTAAATAGTAATGTTTGTCATTCCGATGAATCAATTTGAGTATTTTTATGGCAGATATATGTATGTATTATATGCAAGCATATAAATAGGTGCAAACACTTCTGACAATTTACTGGAAATAGTTTTTTATTTCTACATTTTAGTTCTAAAATCATTCGTAGAAATTTACATATACTCCTTAAATTTGAAATATTGTAATAAAGTTGTCACCTGTAGTAGTCGTTTTGTGCATAAAATTTTGTATTAATTGAACTTATGAATTCAAAAAATACAATTCGTTACATATGTTAAAAAAAGAGGGCTTATAATATTTTTTGTTATTGATAAACTCAGAGACTTCGTAATTTCTGATGATTTCGTGCTTCTATAAGTTATATCCTCTAAATTGTTTAAATTTATTCGCATAATTTAGGAAGATAAAGTGTAACATCACTTTTTAATATTTCTGCGTAAATATTTGTAGAAACGAAGATTTTTTTAAATAAAATGTTTTTCATCAAAACTAAATAACGGAATATTATTTTTATATATATTAGAATATTTAGAAATAGTCTGAAAGTTATACGGATACAGGACAATAAGCACTAGCTGAAAATGTAAATAGATATTTCCACGGAAATGCAACGAAGGATTTTTGTACGATTTATGAATGCGTTCCAACAAAGGTTTTATTTTATTCGGGTAAATCGATGCTCGAAATATGAAATTTCATAAATGAAACAGGAACATGGGAGCAATTTCCATGTCAGAGTTAAAAAATAAATACAGAAGAATTAATACAGGGTATATTGATACGTCGTGCCAATAATATAATCAGTTATATCGCAAAGTACTCTTCAGGTCAAAGAGAAGAAGTGTAATTTTGTACGAAGGAGAATATTTCATAATTCACAAAATGACTCCATATCCACGAAATGTTTTTATTTAAGCAAAGGAACTTTAATTACGCACATGAAATCATTTTGATAACGTTTTTCTACCGTTGAATTAAATATTTTATATTCTTTGCACCAAAATCAGTCAATACATTAATGATTTATACCGGTACCTAAAAAGAGACTCCATCACTATCGTATATTCAAATTCTGTTTTTAACAAATATGACGATAAGATCAAGGATAAAAAGGAATTTATAAATTCATACGCGAAATTATTCGTATCGTCCACAAATAATAAAACGATGCACAGAACACGTTCTTCTTTTAGATTTGCTATCACGCGTTAAATTGGCACAAAGCACAGTGACTCTTCAGATTTACCTCATTTTCCCACAAATACTCTAACAAACGTTACAAATAACGGTATAGACCTTATCACGACCAAAAAGGAACCAACATGAATTCGAACGGAACTTGCACCTCGCCACCGTCCAAATAATTACGCCCAACTCCACCACTTCCATTATTCTCTCGCGATCCAGATCCCATCGAAGGTTATCAATCGTGGTTATCTCCGGAAAAACCAGCAACCTCATCCCATTATTCCCCTCCTCCAATTCTCCAAAACTCTCTCGTACCGGAAAATTACAGCTAGCCACGTTCACGCAGTTTCGAGCGTTTAATTTATTTCGTCCCTCGGCGCTAGCCCAAGCGATCTAGGGTCCCTAGGCGGAGAAAAATATCGATTCGAGTATCGTCACAGTATCAACCCCCTCCTCTATCCTGTCCCTCCTCCAATTCGCTCCGATGGCATCCGATATTCCCGCGAGATCGTTCTCATCCCCAGTACCATCGCGTCACCTTTCGCAATGGATGTATTCTGGAAAGTGTGGCAGACACAGACGACCGTAGACAGTGCGTCAGGATGAAAGAAAGTTGAAGAAGCGGAAAAAAGAGGGCAGCTGCCATATACTAAAAATTGGTAAAAATTCGTGTTTGTAAGAGATACACGAAAATTGACGGGATTTTAACAAGAGTAATTTCGAATTTTTCCATTTTTTAAACAACAAAGCGTTTTAATAGTCGGAAACGAATATGTAGAATAAAGCTTTGAACAACCTATGTATGTATAATTGATCCTTACTGAATGCATTCTGGAATATATATATGGTAGACAAAGACAATTACAGACGTACACCAACTGTGCAGCAGGATGAAAGGAAATTGGAGAAGCAGAAAAAAGGTAGAGACGACGTACCATACAACAGAAATTTGTAGAAGTTAAAAATAACCCTTGTCATATATTCATGAAATCGACAGTGTTTAGTTATTAAATCCTCTTACACGCTGTATATATTAATTGATAAGACTTTTATAACTAAATGCATCTGAAAGATATGGTGGACAGATGCAACTACAGGCAGAATGGAACGATGTTGAAGAAGGAAGGAAGAAAAACAGACAAGGAGGCCAGGGGTGCGAGCGACGGAAGGGGTGAACGCACTTGACGTTTTGCGTTTCGCCAGAAGCTCTCCCGCGGGATGCCAGTGGCTTTCGTGCCTGGAATCTGCCACGGGCGATTCGTTCGAAATGGATATCGTGCACGCTCCGTGGGATAAACGAATAGAGAGGGTGGAAGGGTGGTGAGTTAGGGGACGATGGGACGCGAGTTACCGAAAAGCTGCGACAAATTGTCTCTTCGCTACCATTGCTTGTCTGGCTGGATGTTGCGTTGTAAAATGCAGGGTGAAACAGGGTGGCGAGGGTGGTAGACTGCGTTAAACATTGAGGGATGAGGGTGCCGATAGATGGAGCGGGTAGAATGGAGGAAGTCGAGCCAGGTTTTCAGTGGGTGTGGAGAGCTGTTGAAATGGTGTTAGGAGCGAAGGAGATGATTAAAATACAAGACACTGGCGGGTGAAAATTAACCCCCCTCAAATGGGATTCAATTGGGGGTGGTGAATTGTAAAGGATGTCCGTATTACAATTGTTATTAATTGCGTCGTTAGGCAAGTAGTAAAAATTGACAAATTTATGTAGATTGGTATTCATACTATATTTTATGTGTATATACAAGATGTAAGTAAATTTGATATCATGGTTTGTTTAGATTAATGAAAGTATTGAAACACTTGGACCATCTTTTCAACCTTCGTATAATTAATTTTCATGTTCATATAGTAAAATATTCCATGATGGATTCTTAGATTCTTCTTTAACAAGAATTATTGTCATTATTGCTTATTATCGCATAAACTTTTTCGAAAATTGATTCTTAAATTTTTATAAACATTTTCACATAAATTACATATATTGTACCGTCAACATATTTCATGCATTCCGATATTTAATTCTTTTAGATCCTTTTTAAATATTACATATTAAGTAAAATTGATATATTTTTTAACAGACTTCCACTGATTTAAAAGAGTAAATATAATTTCTTCGCATCCAGTGTAAAGTACAGATAGATGATATGTCATAGGAGTAGACATTTTTAAGAAATACATTTTTAAATCCAGCAAGATAAAATTTTATCACAGGAATATCGCCTGAAGAAAACTGAGACGGAGATAAAAACAGCAGGAAGCTGTAGGGATGTAGATAAGGAATGGCGACAGTTCAAAAGGTTGAACTGGATACGTGATACAGAAATGCGCTACCTTGCTTTCTGCACTTACGGTCGTCCTTTTTGAAGATGGCCAAGACCAGGGGCCAAAAGAATTTCTTCTAGATCCGAATCGATCGCTAAAGACCGAGAAAGCTCGCCTTTCCTTCGCAAATTTAATAACCGGTGAAGTTTCGTAGTGAACAATACGTGTGTTTCTACTGTATGAAAACTTCAATAATACTAAAAGGTAGATAAAAATGCGGGCTTCCATTGCAGCTTTGAAAAAACTGGAACGAGAGCCTGGTAAGATTAAACTTCGCCTATGTTTTAAATTTGCTACCATAATATAATGTGAATCTGTGTTACGAAATGATATACGTATAGGTTTAATAAATGAATATGGAACATCTGCGGATGATGTTTTGTAAAGATTTTAAGTCTTTTGTGCAACGCAGTAGAAATATTAGAAAATCTTTCGTGTTAATTATTTTTCTATCCGCTATACTGTATTTCGTCAACGAAACAAATTGTTTATAAAAAGATGATCTAAACTATGGTTGATTATAATCAAAACTAAATGAATAATATTCTCACCAAAATAAGAAATCATATGGTTTCCGTTGTAATCTTATACATTCTAAAAAGCTGTTAAGGATTTACACCATTTGTCAACAGAAATGGCGTACTAATGGGACTATAGCGGTGGACAAACAGCCAGTCTAGCGAATTCTTTTCTTTCCTTTCTTTTCTTTTTACCTTGACTGTACACTGACCATCTGTCACTGACCAAAGCTTCGCCACAAAAGGCTACATCTAAAGGACTCGATTTCGCTTCTGCCAGCTTCGACCATTTGTTTTCACGACTCTCTCGTTTTTTTTTTTGCACCACCGACTCGAAGCCAGCATCGAAATTAACTGTAAACGATACTTCGTAATTCATTACATTTAACTTTCCATAATGAAGGTAAAGGTTGCGTTGTAATTTCGCTGTAATACTCTGTGCTCCTCTCGACATTTCCAAATGTTGAACGAAATGTGTGGAAAACAAGAGAGAAAAGCTAAGATTACAAATATTTTGGAGCTGTACTTTTAATTCGGATTCTTTGCTTTAAAATTCGCGTTAGGAAAAGAGCTAAATTAACTCGAATAAAAATTAATATGCATTGAACTTTTAGTCAGCCTTTATTTCATCTCAATTATTTAAGACTACTAAATATATAAAATGTTTTAGGTGATTTGGAAACACGTATTTCTCATATACCTAAGTAACTTACGAACATGTTTCATCTCTGTTTAAAAGAGTCGTATAATTATCTGGCGATCGATGTAACGATATCATGTCCTTCACCTGTGGTCTTCGAATGAAATGCTGCGTTCATACAACGTTGATCCAAAATGCTCAAGAACCACGCACTATCGTCTTTTGCATATTCAAACTTTCCAACAAATATTTGTGTGTTATAACTCTTTTAGCGAAACATGTCTGTTGAAAAATAAGGAACGAAAAATATCTAGCAACTATATTGTCTTTGCGCAGTATCCAATTTCCCAGCGGAAACCTTTCGGTGTCGTAATGTTACGCACGTCATACGCGAAACTTTCTCACCACGCGTTTACCGAGGTCAACCGTGGCCCGACCGATTTCTCAAACTTCGCGTCCTCCTTCCTATCATCGATTTCCATTCATTTTGCTCGTTTAGTCGAGAGGCAGGATGGAAACGACAATCGCACGTGTCGCGAGGATGCGGCTGTTGATTGATCCACGGCCGGCCGGTCGGAATGGGCGCAGGGAAATGGACTCCATTTACTTCTAGGGTCAGCAAAACCTACTCTCGCTATGGTTGTTTGCTTTTTCTACCGCTTGGAGTCCTATCTATCCCGTCTCCATACAGAAAAGCGTAGAAAGCGTCGCCCTGTTCCTGTCAGAAGAAAATTTTCCAGCGCGACACGCCCTGACACAGGAAGTGAGATAGTTTCCAGTCCTATGCGAAAACCTTCGAATATATGAAACATGTACCTGAAACGAAAATGCTTCGATCGTCTCAAATGTTGTTTAGACTTTTGCGAAAATTGGGTAAAATAGGAATGGAATATACTTTTGTCATATAATTTATGATATTGCGGTCGATAGTAGGTTAAAGATACTTTATATTAGAATTACTCTAGTTAATATTATATTTTATAGAAATTTTATAAGGTAAAAAAAGAATGGATTTCTTTCTATAATTTAGTACAGTATTAATTATCGATTGGAAACGTCAGTGTTGTATGATTATCTTTCTTCCATTTTAACGGTATTCTAACTGTTGGTGTTCTTAGAAACATATACTATATTGAATAATGAGATTATATTTAAGAAAAAATTAGAATTGTCGAAAAGAGTACAATAGCGAATTGAAGATTGAACGATTCTCAGGATTTTATGAATATGGCGATTGCGAGGCGGCCAAGAAGTTGAGTAGAGTCCATTATCGAGCCCTCAATCTTCCTTTCTCCCTTTCTTTCTTTCTTTCTTTCCTTCTTAGGATAATTAAGCAAGTTTAAACTCTTTGATTTATGGTACTTTTAGTGGAGATATTTGCTGGGATTACGTATTCGCTGCTTGATAATTTGATAAATGAAGTTTTGAAAGAGATATCTTATATGTTTTATTATTATAGATGCGTATCAATTTTACTAATTGAAACTCAAGTGCTTGATTAATAGAAGCATACATTTCCATTTGAAATAAAACCCTATACCGATAAATTTTAAATAATGAGACTGAACGATTAAGATATAAAAAGGATACATTATCAAATTATCACGGGACATATATATTTGTAACAACTTGAGAGTCTGACTTCATTCCAACTAGAGCTCATTCTCAAATCTTTGGTGCACTTCCCTTAGAATTCCAGGGTAGAATAGAATCCTAGGAATGTGAAGGTCGATTACTTTCGTAGACATCTTGGATTCCGTTCATCGTATATTCACTCGTTGAAACTAGACACTCTACTTTCCTTGGTGTTCTAGTTCTATTCTCTTTTCTTTTCATAGCATTCTCCGTTCTTCGTCCTTCTGGTTCTTCCTCGTTGCAAACATTCCTTTTCCATTGCTTTGCGGTATCTTTTATTGTTGGCATTTCATTCCTGGTTTCTTTCCGTCGCTGCTTCTTTTATTGCATCAAGATACAATTTTTGGGATCGTTACATCGTTGTCCTTATTGCCGATAGTCCATTGTTATAATTTTATGCTAATCCTCTTTCTTACTGCTGGAACTTTCGTACTACTTTTATTCCTATAATTTTTTATATTCTTGTTCCATTTCCTTTATCGCTAAATTCTTTCCTTTTTGTATGATCGTGCTTTTCGCTTTTCTTTACTGCAATTGCTTTTTTTAGCTTTTTTATAGTCTACTCTCAGTACTCCTTTTTACGGTGCATTTTATCATCATATTGTGTTGCTTTAATTCCTTGTTGCGCTTTTCTGTCTACCGTTATAACTTCTTTAGACATCATACTTTTGAGTATGGTTAATAATATCAATAAAATAAAATTGTACAATATTCAGTAATTTAAGACCTTGATCTACGTGATATACACCAATCATTGCAGAAGCTACATCCTTTGATCTTCCTAATTAAAGTTTAAACTTTTTATGAAAGACGGTAATAGATTTCCACGTTAAAATTTATAGAGTTAACTTCAAATTTAAATAAATTAATTAAATTAATTTAAAGTACTGTATGCGAATCTTAGCATATCGTGAAGATAAGAAGTGAAAACTAAAAAATGCACATTTCCTTAATTATATTTATCAAAATACGAATCTGCAAAAAGGTTCTAATGTCTATTCAAATACTTACGTACGAACGATAGTATATATTTTCTGAAAGAAGGGGTGATCACAGAAGGTGGAACTGTTAGTTAGTTAGTCTTCTGCACATGCATCACGTATGATTATAAATCCATTTAATTGGGTTAAAACGGTGATAACGCGGAATACTAAATCGGTACGTTGTAATTTGCAGTAAAATGGAACTATAGTATAGAGGCATAATTTGTTTCGTTAGCAGAAGGTTGAATTGATTATGTCCTGTATACGTTGGAACAATGTTGTCTCCAAAATGGATTCGTAATAAATTTCAAAGACGCTATAGTTCATGAACTATTATTATCTTCTGGTGTATTAGTGTTAGAGACTTAACTAAAATTGTAGGTTTTCGGTATGGAGTTCTAGAGATCATCTATTGTTGAATTATTCTACCTTGTAGTAGAAACTATCGGTTGACTTAATATACTGCTTAAAACAGACGAAGGAATCATAGAGGCATAATTTAGAAATTTTATAAACAAATTTTTGTATTTTTGTTTAGAATGAATTAGTCATAATGTCTATGCATTTATAGAAAAAGAAATTAGTAACAATAGTTCAATTAATAATAAATTAAATTTTACACTTTCTTTTTCATACTATATGATTATAACTGTACCACTATGCTATGTAACCGTATAAGTATATATCTATACTAATCGTACATCTATACTACCGTACAATATTCTCTTATCGCAAATAAATCTCAAAATTTCAATTGTGCATAATATTAACAATCGTGCATATTAATAACGAGTGCTATATTCTGGACATTTATTTATATTTTTTCATATGACGTGCTGCTTCAAACTTGCCTTAAATGCATGAACATTCATAGCTTAGCGATCAGCGTTAGAAGCAGGAAATAATATCGATGAGCAATATGCAAATGAATTCTAAATTCCACAACTTTGTAAACGTTTCAAGTGGAACGTTGCAGATAGTTGGTATTCTCATGCGTATCGAGCAGATTCCAAGATAAATTTCCTCACATTCCAAGATAAATTCAATTTATCGGAGCCTCGGCGACGTCGTTTATCATTGTATCGATCGATTCAAAAGTAGCAGCGACGAGCTTCGGCGATTAGAATATTCGGTCGATTTAACGCGGTCGATATCGATAGAAACGTTTATCACCGTTCAAAAGATTTCTAGTGGCAACGTTAATAACGAATCGAATGATTTTTCGAGAATTTGGCGAATTTGGAGAATATATGCCGTTGAGATACAATAGTTTTTTCATTTTGCATTCATGCAACAGATTCCTTGCCTTTACGTAAATCAGTTGCATTCGAACCAGTTTTCTGCTGAAATTTCAAGATACCAGCACAATTGTAACGTAGTTTTGTAAGTCAATCAGTGTACTGCATGATTCTTCGTATAGAAGGTTGCGAAGCTAAGGATGCTAAGAGGAATATACAATATTTTAATATATAGATTCGTATCGTTAATACGTAACATTTCAACGAACAAATCCAAGATTTTGAAGCAAATATACATAATTACGTTTACAGCGTGTTTGAACTAACTAACAAGAATGAAATATTTCGTAAGGGGACAAATATTCAAAACCAAATAGGGCTCTGAATAATTCTCAATGAATAATTCGAGGAAATAAATTTTCAGAAATTACTAACCATAATTGGAGACAAAATTTTCAGCTTTTAAATCATCGGTCATTTTAAATCTGTCGAAAGCCAGCTAGAGCTGCTGAGTTTCAACAAATTGCTCCAACAAACACAATCGAAGGCAAGCGCGTGACAAATTTTCCCCAGATAAAAAATTCACCTTGCCACCCCTTAATCACATTTTTCGTTCACAATTACAGCTGTCATCCAGCGATGCATCGGCCATTCTCTTTAAGCCGGATCATACGCCACCCTATTGTTCCCAGCAACAAAGAAGACACACGTTCAACGATGGCTCGTTAACAAAAAAAACCGGTCCCTTTTAATTCGTCGCAATTCCCGATCGGCCGTGTGGAATCTTTCATGGGGTCGTTATTGTGCCGTTGATACGCGGCCGGTTCGCGGAAAGGAAAATAGAATGTGATAAAGCGAGAAAAATGAGAGGTCACGCACGTTTCAAACAGGGAGATGAAAAAAGAACGATGAGCGAGAGGATAGTGGAAACGGAACGTGCTGCTGGCTTATAAGAAATTCAAGGAAAGCAAATATTCTGCAAGCATGTACAGGGTGGTGTGATTGTACAATGAAGGGATATAGAGAAATAAGGGTGCCGTTTCTTTCGAAATATTCTTACGAATATTACTTGGATTTCAAAAGGACAGTAGATTATTATTAACAAGGTTTTATTATTCGTGTATGATGTACATAAGGTATATAATTGGATAGACCATTATAATGGAATAAAGGAATAAATAATTTAACATGGGATATAAAAGTAACCAACCGTAACAATTTACCTTTTCTTATATTATTTTATGCATATACAAAGGGTTAAAAGTACGAAGAAAATATATTGGTTATTTATGTTACGTTATATTTTATTACATACAATAAATTAAATAAATTAAATGAAACCAGAAAAATCTTCAGTCTTTATGGCGGGACCTATTTCTGTAGAAAAGTTGAAAACTATAAAGGAAGTATAATACTTTCGTAATTTGTAGTACGTTATATTGCTTTGAAGATAATAATTAAATAATTTTGATTAATAAAATAACGAATCTGTTGTATTTAGCTTGCATACGGCGAAGCTAATGGAATGTAACTCGATGAGATTAACATTTCGCTTTCGAATTGAAATCCTAACCTGGAAACTCGTCGATTCGTTTCAATAGATTTTCGATATTGTTCTGGTTACAGAATCGAAAAGATGAACGCGGAGGTACAGAAATAGCGTGGCAATAAAGAAGATCGACTGAGAGGAAATTTACATACGCCCGATGTTGCTGTAAACTTCGATGAAATTAAGAAGATTACATCGAATGAATTCACTTCAGACATGCTGAATTTATATTTATACTCCGTTGGTTTTATTCAGAAGGACTCTTATTACGTGAACTTTCTCATTCGCTTCGATAAATCACCCTTCGATTTTCAACCACCGAGATTAATTCTCCATTCACGAGATTCCGTACGAAACAAATTCCACGCGTCTCCAATGATCCAAGAACTCGGTTCAACAAACAACAATCTACGCTCCATTAAACCCGCCTTGGCTGCTATTTATACAATTTTTATCTTTTCCATCAAGCACACGTTCGCGTATTCCTTGTTTGATCGAGTTTTAAATTATTAATAACTCATGTTTGTTCCGTAACAGCTAAGAAAACGAGACATGAAATATTCAGTGCTGTATTCTTTCGAAAACGCGACGAGGCGGTAAGAGAGAGAGAGAGAGAGAGAGAGAGAGAGAGAGAGAGAGAGAAGTATGCGATAAATAACAGCAAGAGTAAAGGTATATTCGCCCGGAAGTATGCAAATATTATACGCTCATTATGCGAGCAAAGTGCACGCGTGTAGGAAATTTTTTCCCTTCGTGCACTTTTCTCCATGCGTTTTACGTCGAATTACGGAATTTTTAGTTACATCGTTAGTCACAGAATAAAATAATTTCAAAATAATTGTGGTGTTACTCTAAACATGGTACAATGATTAAGTTAAGTTTGTGGAAAATAATTAATGGAATAATAAAATAAAAGCGTGATTTTGTTTATTTTAATTATATAAAATGAAATATTTTTATTATATTTGACATGCGAAAATAGTAAATTCATCAAGATAATAGAAAAGTAATTCGTTTAGAATTTACAAATTTTAGTTACCATTGCTTTTTAAAAAGAATAAGTATTAGATTTCTTTTCCTACATATATCCTGTACGTCCCATTCGTAAATATTGGAATACTCGTACATACTAGTCTTATAATGATTGGTACAAATTGTGGAAGAAACGATTAATCATTTTGTACTGGTGAAAAAATAATCCAAAAGATGTAGTAAAAATGTGTCTAAACTACTTACGAGAATTACGGAAAAATAATGAATTAGAAATTGTTGTGTTGCGAAGAATCAAATTGTAAGATAGAAAATTCTGATAAATCGGTCCAAAGTCAGAATTATATGAATAACTTATAGAAAGGGATAAATTATGAACAGGGATGTACTCATAAAGAATAATAAAGAACGAAAAACACTTTCAATTTTAATTAATCAGTTCAACTATGATAACGATATTATTTACTGATTTATTTGTACGCTTGCATGTATTTTATTTTGCATATTTTGTTGAAACTAATTAATGTTCATTTATGTGGGTGTGCTGAGTAAGGGAATGCAAGCTGGAGTATTGATTTAGTTGAAAACCGAAAACAGAATATGTATTTGAAAGTTTGAGAGAGACGACAGATATATAAATTTATGTATACATATCTGCATTTCATCGAAATAAAATATTTCCTTTGCTTAACAAATATTCATACAATACCAATTACCGATTGCTTTTATCATCATTTCCGTATATTTTATATAAATATTTTTAGATACGTAATGTTCTTCCAATATAAATTAATATTCGTTCATGCGCATCAACTTGATCCAACCCATTACAGGAAAGCTCATTAAAACATAAATTTCCACATTCTACGTATTCTTCATATTTATGTTTCCCAGATCATTATATTTCGAGATACTCGTACAGCTTTGGAAACGTTATAAACGTTACAGTGTTTAAAGCTTCAAAAATATTTTATTAATCAAAGAACATCAGATGAAAAGAGAAAATATAGAAATGCGCGTCTTCTTACATTATCCGCATAAATATATTAAATACGATAGATGCTCCCTGGTTAAAAATGCATGAGAGATAAAACGTATCTGAATTACTAGCGAAGATGAATTAATTCGTTACATGGATTTCCTGTCTTTCAAACCTAATAATTTATTCACGAATCCTTCATATTTTAATGCATCGCTCCGTTTTTACTAAAAATAAATTACATATTGATAGAAATACAGAGTTTGAAAGAATGAATAACACGAAAGGGGGACTAATAACAGAGAAATTAATAACAAAAAAAAAAATAACACGAGTTTCCCAGTTTCTTGCCAGTTCTTCTTATTCAGTGATCGGTCAAACGCTTAACGAAAGTGCTTCCTACGTTCTACGCTTACGTCATCATAGTTAAGTGGTGGAAATATAAGAACTACGACAAGTCTTTCGAGATTTTCATTCGTTTCTAACCCAAGCCAAACGAAAATGAAGGTTCGGTGGATGCAGAGGCGACTTTTATTAAAGGAGGAAATTTTTCTTCGATACGAATACATATTGCGAATTTTTACGAACTCGTGATGGAAGAGAAATTTCACAAATCCTCAAGGATTTATACGAGCGTTCTTAGTAATTTTTTCATGGCCATCTTTTGAAATATGAAGTTCACCTTTTTCGAAAGCAATGTAACGGCGACTGTTAATGTCAGCAAGCATCCAAGAAACTTCTGAAACTGGTTTACTTTTCAACGAGTTTTTCATCTTCCTCTACTAATGCGTTTAAATTTGGTTACTTTGAAAATTCTTTACATACTGCACTATCTCGAAATATGAATAAATATTTCTCTTTATCCAAAGTTCGATTAAAAGGAAATTTGGTTTTCTCTATTGGCCGTTACCTTTAAACTAAATTTCGACAATATTCAATTGAGTTTCGTTTGAAAATTATATACCTATTGATATGCATGTTCGAACAGGGATAATTTGTAAATATATACACATGTCTAAATATACTACATATAGGAGATTATAATTAAAGTGATACGATGAAAATACATAGTCACATATAACTGGGTTTCCACGTCAATAAAAGTCAACGATAATTTTACCAAAAGCAGGTTTTCAGTAATTAGATACTGCAGCGAAAAATATGTTATATTACATCCTTCGTTACTTTTCAACGGAATTATTACAAAATTATACATATTTCCAAACATTCTCATATTGTAAAACCTAGGAATAATCTTTCCATTTTGATGATTTTAGAATTAAATATTTTGGATCAACCTCTTCGATATTTTAAAAGTGTTAATTAAAGTTGTTCCATTTTACAATTACTGCATATTAAGATAAAATATTAAGACAGAGATCAGAAAATCCGCAAAACTAGACTAACCATGTTTTTCTACAGTGATATTCAGTTCTAAAGACAGCAAATGGAACTTCAGATAATTTCCTACTATAAATTTCGTATTTTCATGATTCAATCTCGCTCTGATTTAACAAACAAAAAGATCTTTTATAATAACATTAGCATCAACTTGAAAGGAGAAATCATATGCGTACATTATACCTGGATACCTGTGTCTTTAATAAATTCTTTACTGATAGAAAACACGACTGGATCGAAAATGTTTCAGAGGACACGATAAAAGAGGAAAATTAAATCATAAACAAGATATAACTCAGTGTTACATAATGTATCACACAATTTAGATAGTAATTTAGTAGCATAAAGGATTTATATTTTATCTGTATCGCGTGTTTATGTTACATCTCATACTTTACCTGAAGCTATTAATACATATAAAAGAGTAAAAACAGCAAATGTTCACATATAATCTTTCTAAATAAAATTTAAATTGTTTTGGAAATCTCGCAGTATATTAAATCGCCAATTTCTCAATGACACGGATCCACTTATATTCCATTATCTACGATTCTCGACGAACGACAAATCGATATCACGTATTTCACAAACCAATATATATATATATATATATATATATATACACATATACGCAAGTGGATTCACAGTATTAAGAAATTGGCGATTTAATATACTGAGAGATTTCCAAAATAATTTAAATTTTATTTAGAAAGATATATATACATCGTGATCAACTCGTGTTGCTTTTATCGCAGATCAGTGTAAAAGGGTACAAATATTCGATAATATTTGCGGAAATTGACAGTAAAAGGTCTCAAAGGCTATCGTTTGCCTCTCGCCTTCGTTTCCGCGCGGAAATTTTCTATATCGTTTCGTAAATCGACGTTAAGCGCGACTATGAGTTCGACGGGGTCGAGCACACTCGTTAAATATCCGGGTCAGAAAAGATATTGGCGAACGTATCGTTTTAACAATTCGTTGATGCCGTGCAATTGAATGCATTAACGAAACATGACATTGAAGTCCGTGAGGCAGCCGATATTAAACACGTATAAAACAGGGAACGAACAAATGAAGCGCCGGCAATTTCATTCGGTTGATAAAGGAGATTATCTGAATACCGAAATGTCCCACGTGCCTTTGGTAAATTTAATTATTTCTCGCAGTTTTACCACGTAAAATTGTAATTCATTCCTCGATGCCAATACGTCGGCGTTGGCTGGCATCTAAGAAATCAGTGATAGCAATATACTAATAAGATAACAGTTTTGCTATTAAAAATGCAAAGATAAGCCTACTCAATTGACAACGGATGTTGCTGCGAAAATTTAATTAATTAATGATATATACATTTGAATATATATAACTGACTATAACATTTGAATATATAAGTATGTAATTCAAATCCTGAGGTATTAAGCGAAGAAATATTAAGTAATGAAACATTTTTTGAAAAGAACAGGTATTACTATATTATGATATTAATAGATATTATTATATTATGGGGGAACTGTTTGAATTATTAGATGATTTCGTAGCTAGATTTTGTATTTTTAATTGTTCTTAAATTTTACAGCGAAAGGAAATTAAAAAGTGACTTTGATCTGCCCTGTATTTGTCTTGATCGCAGAAATTTCTGATTTTCTCTTTTAAGATTTCTATTAAATTACTACTGTAGAATTTATTAACGAGGAAGGAATCCAGAATGAATATCGACGTATATTATTCTGAATATTCCCGTAAAAATGGAAAGATTTTTAAAATCGTTGCGGAAATTTACTTCGGATATAAAAGTTCGACGAATGCTTGCTCATTTTTCTGGTTCTGATTCTTCGATTCGCGCATTCAGCGTCGTGTGATATTCTGAGCCTCCCACAACTGGGTCGAAAAGTTACGGTGCAGAGTTCAATTATAGGGGAACGGCGATTGCGCTGAATTTGGTAGCTAGGGAATGTTAAGTTCGGAAGAACGAAGATATACTTTATTTTTCACGGAATTTAATTTCGGTCTCTACGCTACTGTTTTTCATGATTTTCTTGTTTGAATTTCCTGTATCATTTTGTATTAGTTTATAAGCGAATATGCACTGACTAAAATTGACCCGGCTGTATTTATTGTGGTGGTGTAACAAAAGGGAGGAAGATATGAGATATGATGACGACTTGAGCAAATATGTATATTTAGGAAAAAATATTAAATTACGTTCTTTCTTCGTTATTCAAAATTTTCTTTCTGTAATTTAATTTATCATTCTTTTCATTTGCCGCAAGCTCTGTTATAACACAAAACAATCAGCAATTTTTTTATTAAACGTTATTTTTGAAGATCGGTTTCCAAGATATTTCCACGTAGTTTCACGCATCACACATAACTTTTATATACCAGTTACTTTTAGTGTGAGCATTTGAAGTTAGAAGTAGAAATAATTTCTCAATATGACTGGTTCGATAATTCAATTTAATGGTTCGTTTATTACTTGCAAGCTTTTTACATTAAAACGTCATAAATATTTCTACTTGATGGTCGAGATGGAAATGGTACTAACCAGTTATGAAAATTGACAAAATGTAAAAGACGGTAGACAGCGGACAAACAATTCAGACGGTTGAAGAGTAAAATAGAGGATGGTAGAAGAAACAGATCCTTAGATTTTCCATATTTCAGAAAAAAAATTTATTACATAACTACCTTTCTAATTAGTTATATCTATCATTATTGTTGCTATCATTATGTATTCACATCGCAGGTTTTACAATAATCCACATCTTAACAGCGATATTTACAAATGAAAGTATGAATTTTTATGCACACTTATATTTTTACAAACGTAACTCAAAAAGTTGCACAAGTGTTCGAACATTCCCATGATTCCGTGTATTTACTCAAATTAAATGACGATTCTTTTGACATTCTTACGGAGAATGTGAAATGAAATATCAGCCCCTGAGATTTTCGCTTTTTAAACCTGAAGACCGCGTATATCTGCGGCGAGAAACGTAATTTTTCACGTCGGATTACCAGATAGGGAGAGAGACAGAATGTGGGAGGCGAGTCGAAGCGAGAAGTATGTGGAAGGCTGAAAGGGCGAAGAACGTAGAAAGGACATTTTACCTGCAGGTAGGTCACACGTCGACATCGATATCGATGTTTTCAGCCGTGACCGGTTATCGAACGCTTGAGAATCAAGCGGAACACGTTTCCCCGTATTGACTGAGAGGTAACATTCACAATGCTTTATAATTTAGCACTTCCGCATGATTCCATCGAAATACCGTTTGTTTCGAATATGGTTTCGAGGAAAAGTAGGCTTCGATTTACTCCAGGATCAAACGGAATTGTTCATCGTATCGGCGGAACGATACGCCTCTGGAAACGTTGGGTTAAATAATCGACTCGAGGTCGTACGATCGATCAGAAAGTTCGAAACTGGCGCGGCTCACTGACCGAGATCCGAGAATATTCTTTTGACGCGTGGTTTCGGTGAATCGTTGAACTTTCCTCTATACATACTGTATAGTGAATGGATAACAGTGAAATTTTTCGATCACGAGGTGTTAAGGCGCCCATACAATTCGAGCGAGTTCAATTGCTTTGTGAAATAAAAAATTCTTTTTTTGTCGACAGAAATATATTGTTCATTGTTTCGAGTCATAACGCTCTATCGGAAGTCCTGTAGTAAATGAATTGTAAAATTTTGTACGTCTTTGTGAATATTTTCAAGTTCTTTCTCATTTGAACAAACGAAAAGACTTTTAACGTTTTAATCGTAGAACTACGATCTCAAAATCAGCACTCATTGTGTTACACATAGAAGATTATAAATAAAGAAATCTGGAGAAAATAAAAAAATATATGCATATCACAGTAAAATTCAACGTTAATTTTAACAAAAATCTTGACATATTTTTAGTAACAGCAAAAAGAAAATACCTGAAGCCAGTATCATTTTGATGGTAAAAGTTTGATACCAAAATAACAATTTCATATTTCAATGGCGAAGAGTTCGGATCTACATACCGAAATTTTTACCAAACAATAAAGCAAGTTTAGTGAATAACGGAACGCGAAATGTTTAATGTATCGAAACATGAAGCTTTCCGTGGAATTGAAAATACACAGAAACTATTTGAACTGCAGGTAATTTAAATATTTTGCATCTGAATTCGCGAGAAAACTCGGCGGGCGAAAACTGGAGCGTCTCTCTTTCTCGCGGAACGCGCTACAATACAAGCAAAACCTATCAGTCTGAGTGGATTACGTAAAGATGTCCGACACAACATCGCACTCAATGGTCAGCTCTAGCTCGATATGCCTGATACTCTATGCAAGTGCTGTAAAATGAATTGGACAGCGTTTCCTGCGTCGAAGAACGAAAGTGTATGAAATGGTCAGGAAAACGAAAATGAATCGAACTAGATCGTCCAAATACGATGAGAAAAGTCATATTCTGTTCACAACTAACTGAAAATCTTTGACATATTTTCGTATTCTCTCTTCGTATGTTAGAAGATTTTGTATAAGATCGAAGAGATTTGCGATTAAAAAAGCATCTTGGCAGATAGATTGAAGAATGCTTAAAGAGTGTTACGGAAGAACGAAATTGAAGTGAATCGTTTCAATCGAATGAGAAGAATTTAAACTTTATATTCTGTTGGTAAATAATTAAAATTGTTTCAGATATTTCTATATTATTAGAGAACTTTAAATATGTTGCAACGGAAATTTATAATCGATGGGATGGAAAATATATCTTCAAGCACTGCAAATTTTCCGCGTCGAAGAACAAACGTGTGAAATAATTAGGAAAATGAAATTGATCTACGCCATTAGCGTTCAGTCAGAAAAGTGTAAACGTCGTATTTTAATGGCGGCCAATTATTTTAAATGAATGTTAGTGCGTTTCTTTATGGAAGAAAAGTTTGTTAAAAGACAAAACAACATGGAAAAGACCATAGAAATAAATTTTTAGGAAAATATACAGGAAATCATCATTAGGCAGGAATCAGCGTTCATCAGCAGTGGTTGGTCGATGAAACTGTTCGCGTGTGTTAGTTATTCTAGTAATTACGCACTCATTTCCCTTGATACAACAGGTTTACGCGCGTACCGATGTTACATATTCTAGTCATCCCTTTTCCGTTTCTCGTTCTTGCAACGGTGATTACGTCGTACAGTTCTATTCATAACTCGTTACCTCTCTCTGAAACCGGTATGCTTTCAGACCCACGAACTCATTGTTACCGCAACAAACTTTTTTTTGTAAACCTTTCCTTCGCGACTATGCGCATCTGCGGTTTAAGGTTACGTGAATTCTCCAAACTCGAAGAAAAATTCACGCCGCATTACTGCATGTGAAATGCGTATTCTTGAACCTCAAGATGGTTCCAATTTTTCAAGGAAATCAGTCGATTGTCAGCAAAACGATATAGGATAAAATGAAAGTATTATAGAAGTAATTCGATGGATCTTCGTTTTATTAAATTTGTAGGTATTAGAGCTTAAAAGGATTCGACGTGTGAAATTTCTTTTTTTTTTTTATTATTATATTGTTTATTTTTAATTTTACAATTTGTCCAGTGGGACATTAGGTAAAATGTTATAACATATGATTGAATAGCATGTGGATGGTTACCCCCAGCGGGGTGCCATCTTCGCGTTTTTTAGTTTATATCCTTTATGAGATCAGCTGGGTGTTTCCTTTTTAGTCTTCTTTCTATTCTTGCG